>NC_085019.1:9214914-9427414 GCF_963692335.1 Osmerus eperlanus
GCTGAAAGTAACCTTGGCCTTGGCACTCTGTTCACCTGCCTTGTGGTGAACTGGAAGATGAGAGGAGTCAGGGAGCGAGAAAGAGAGGAGTGAAGGCAAGTTTCTATAAACAGATTCCAGGGTGGTGTGGCATCGACAAGCATCGACAGGTTACAATTGCCCCCCTACGCCACGCCTGTTCCAGGCGTTGGCGCCAGCCTCACCCCCTCTCCCGAGGACAGAGTATGTGGGTTTCCCTGCCAGCTGACGGTATTGCTGGAGCCCACTCCATGGGACCTGTCTCCATCTCAGGAATCTGAGACGCTGAGCTGGGAAGTGCTGCCCCATGCTTGACTGTAGGCAACGTAGACAGGAAGACAGGGAGACGGGGTACGGGAAGACGGGAAGACAGTGGACTGGGAGACAGGGAGGCAGGGAGACAGGGAGGCAGGGAGGCAGGGGACTGGAAAGCAGGGAGACAGGGAGGCAGGGAGGCAGGGAGACAGGGAGTCAGGGGACTGGAAGGCAGGGAGACAGGGAGACAGGGATGCAGGGAGACAGGGAGGCAGGAAACAGAACGACAGGAAGAAAGAGACAGAAAACCTGTGAGGCAGGGGACAGGGAGACAGGGACATGAGGGGGACATTGTCGTTGTTAGCTCTGATTGTGTGACAACATCCTAAAAACATAAGTGAGGGAGTGTTCTTTGACAGGGTGTGTCTGTCAGAGGAAGGGGAAGCGGGGTGACTGAACACACGTGTGTAAGGTGGTTGAAGATGTCAGCTGGACACCCGCCTGAAACAATCTGCTACAGATACACACACCACAGTCAGAAGGTTAATGGATTCTTTGTATGTCTCCCCCCCCCCCCCTCTCTCTCTCTCTCTCTCTCTCTCTCTCTCTCTCTCTCTGTCTGTCTCCTCCCCCCTCTCTTTCTCTCTCTCTCTCGCTCTCTCTCTCTGTTCCGATCACACCTTACACAAATGCCATCTGTACTCTGGACTCCTCTCCTTGGTTACCACAGTGTTTCCACAGCTCTGTTTGCATGGCAACCCCATAATAAGCAGGTCTAACCTGGCTCAGGCTGAGTTGGAGCGAAAACGAGGGAGATGGAAGGAGGGGAGAGACGGAAGGGAAAGGCGAGAGGAGGAAGTGAAGCGGAGGTGGAGAGGAAGAGCATATTGTAGATTGTGGGAGTGCCATTGAGCTGACCTGATTACAGTGGTGACTGAGACAGAGACAGAGTTTGAGGAAATCCCAAAACTTGTTTTGATGGAAACTAGCAAGTGGTGAAACTTCCCACTGTAGACTCAGTATGTGTGTGCGCTCACGCCTGTGTGTGTGTGTGGCAGGGGGGGGGGGGGGGGGGGGGTATTTGTGTGTGAACCCAGCTCTTGCATGACTAATGTAATGACCAGAACTCTTTAAACACAACCAGACATGCCTGTACACCGAGACAGTTGGGCTCTAAGAAACAGAATACTGGTCAAGTACCATTATGAATAGCTGAAATATCCCAGTGAGGTGAAATCATGTGAAACCATGTGTTATGCAGTGTGCGGTACTAAACCGTATATTCCCTAGCAGGGCTCTAGAGTGCGACCAAAATGTGCACGGGTGCGACTAAATTTTTTCCTAGGTCGCACCGGTGCACCTAACCTCCTCGCATCCGCTGTCTCTCCACAAACGAAGCGTTTGTTATCCTAAAACGGAACTGACACTCATGGTTGGATCATATCGTGGTCTAAACCAATCAGACACAGAGATGGGGCGGGTCTTTGCCTCTGATTGGCTGTGGTCCAGATATTCCTGTAGCTCCGTGCTGTGTGATTGAAATTACGACCTGAGCACCAGAGAGTCAGTTTAGCAGACCTGGGCATTGTATGGCCCGCGGGCCATAACCGGCCACAGGCTGTCTCAATCCGGCCCGCGTGAGGTAAATCAAAAAATTAAAATAAATAAATGTGTTGAGCGGTAGTAAATATGTAGTCCTGAAAGACTACAGTGATCAGGCGAGTTACATATGTGCGCTTGCGCAACCTCACCGACAGGAGAGTTAGCTGTTGGTTAGCCCTCGAAAATGAAAAACTTTGCCACTGATTAACTTTTAACAAGACATGGACTTCTAAGTATCTGTTTACTGAGGTCAAAGTGAAAGCTGTGAAGAAAAAAAACTAACGCGGACATAATAAGAACTTGACTGATTCAGTGGGCGCGGGCTGATGGTTTGCTAGTTGAACTGCAGACCCTGATCATTACCTGTCAGCTGTCCTTCGCATATCCACCTCAGACATTCAGACAGATTTCGATGCACTTGTTCAAGCCCACTGGATTTCTCTCACAGAACAAAATTAACTGAAAAAACGTATTGCTTTTTGTATAAAGTTGATCAATTCCACATCTTTAACATACTGCAAAACAACTTTTCAGTGTTTGTGAAGATTAACTGGTTACAAATAAAATGAAACACTGTTGTTGCTGTTTATACTGTTTATTACTTCTATAATCTTTCCTATTTGACCTACACCAAAATCTAAAATATTTATATAAATATTTACAGAATATTCTTATTCTTCTGATAACCAGTAGCATCTAATCAAAATATATACTTTACTGCTTTTTACAATGGGAGAAAATGAATAGTGAGCAAATTGATGAGGCCCTCCAACACATTTCAGGTTTCTCATGTGGCCCCTTGTAAAAATGAATTGCGGACCCCTGAGTTACGAAGCTGGGCCATGGAGCTAACCCATGGAGCTAGGATTTTGATGCTAGGGAGAGTGTGGCAAGATGATTTAGCCAAGGCCATAGGGCAAGAAGGCCAAATTACAGGTGTTGGCCATCTGAAGGGCATGCGACAGCAAGGTGGGACCTGCTCTAAGACTTTGAGCCATGAAATGTTAGGTCTCAGTTCAGGGAAGCACTTTTAAAAAGTAGCACTTTCTATTTTGAAATGTTTTATTTTGCTTAAAATGTTTTAGTTTGGTAGCTCAGTGAAGCACTTAAAATATATATATATATACAGTGGCGGCTGGGAAGCCCCCGCAGCCCCCGCGAGGCGGGGGGGCCCCCACGCCCTAAGGGCCCCGCCCTGCATATCAAAAAACAGACTAATGGCCAATATAAAATATATATATATAAAAACAAGGAAAACACTTTGAGGGCGCTCATTGAGAGCCCCAAGTTTCAACTGCCAGGTAAAGGAATTCCGTAATGTAGGCAACGTAACAGATCTTCATCCACTTCCATGGGCTAAATAGTCTCAAAATCCCAGAATCCGGCAACAATGGCTTTTGCGCATCTTACGTGCCTTTTGCGCCATTACGCCTATTCTTACGTGCCTTTTGCGCCATTACGCCTATTGAACGCGCACATTAAAAAATGCTAATCATTACGTTCTGCTAGATGACGGTAGAGACATGAGTAAAAGAAAATATGCAAGCGGTGCCCAAAAGCGCAGCAATAAACTGTTGTCTGAACAAGGTCGAACAAAACGAAGATTACACACTTATTTAGACCAGCCAGAGAGGAATATTAAAGACATCTCCACAGACGAAACACTACCGCAGCCGCAGGTAGCTAGCAGCAGCACGTCTTCACCAGCAACCAACAATAAATATACTTGCTTAGCCTACTTATTGGCAAGAATAAATGTTTTCCTTTCCTCCGTTGATTGTGTGTTATTTCGGCGATGCTATCCTTGGTGCTGAACTATCAGAAGGCAAGCGCTGTCTTTGGTTTTGAACAACGACAAATGTGTGGCGGCCTGCAGAAACCCTTCACATCGTGAACATTTGGATCTTTTGGGTATTATACATTTGGAAACTACAAACTCTCCTGAATACAAATCTGTTCATATCACTCAGATATCTTTATCACAACTGAAGTTACATCATTTTAAAGTTGACCTGTGTCAAAAAGTTATAAGCTAGAAAATTGCATTCAAAGATTCCACTCCGTTTCATTCTAATTCTGTGGCGAATATGGAAAGAAAATCATTTTGTTCGTAATCACGTTGTGAATGTAAATGTCAGTTTAAGTATAAGCTACATTAATAACTTCTTAGCAAGTTATTTTTAGTTGTTTGGAGATGCTGCAGCACTCAAAAGAGCAGGCAAACTAAGCATTTGATTTGAAATGGCTTGGAAATCTTGCTAGCTGACATGTCCAAAAACCGTTGAAATTAACTGTTTTTAATAAGTAAATATATACTTTTTGTACATTACAATGAAGTTTAGGGTGTTAACTATAGAAAACATCAAAAATCTCAATTTTGACAGAAAACGATTTTCGATCTTTTATGTCTTATAGCCAACAATGAGCTTCCGCGACATCCGACGGGTTTCCGCAGGATGCCACACAAATAGGCTGCTGTTGTGCTTTTGTTATTTTTAAACCTTTTTATTTCTCTCTCACATATAGAGGCTATATTTAAAGGTAGACAGCAATGTATAAGATAGGATGGAGATACATTTTGAGTGGATTTAGGGGAGGGGCCTCGAGCTCCGACTTTGCGGGGGCCTCTGCAAAGTCCCGGCCGCCACTGTATATAT
Organism: Osmerus eperlanus; assembly: GCF_963692335.1. Lineage (NCBI taxonomy): Eukaryota > Metazoa > Chordata > Actinopteri > Osmeriformes > Osmeridae > Osmerus > Osmerus eperlanus. Next base: position 9,219,447 of record NC_085019.1, read on the forward strand.
ATATATATATATATATACGCTACGGTATGATTGTGCTTCAAATAAAAAATAGGCCTATATTTACCTACACCTTATTCTTGTTTAAGATCATTTACATAATATATATGAATGTATATGGAGCGTGATAAAAAGGTGACCTTGAAATTGTGGCGACGCAAGGAAAAATTTGGGTGCACCTAAATTTTGTGCTGGTGCACCTAAATCAAAAAGTTAGGCGCACCAGTGCAACCAAGGCAACAAGTTAGTCTGGAGCCCTGCCTAGAAGGCGCATGCGTGGCTAAGCTATGAGGGTCCATGGATGGCAAATGAGCTGTGGTTTATCTCCACTGATTGTCATCAACGATCAATGTAGCTGAAAACTACTGTGGTAAGTTTGAATCTAAATGTACGTGATCATAGTCACTCAGACATGCACGCATATTACACGGGCACATGCACACGTAGACACACACATACACATGAAAGTCCCCCACCCCCCGCCACCCAAACACACATGGAAAAACACACACATATGCACAGCTGCGCACACAGCTGTCCTTAAGCAAAGTCACAGCATGAGGCCAGGCCTGACAAACCCAAACCTTAATCAAACACAGCACCTGCTGGAAAAATGTGTCTACGCAAACTGTACAGTCACACACACACACACTCACACTTCCAGGCTGCTTCACAGAGAGAGAGAAAGAGACAGATAGAGAGAGATAGAAAGAGAGAGGGAGAGTGAGGGAGAGAGAGATTGTGTGTCAGACGACAAGCATGCATACATATATGTGTCCCCTGTACACATAGTATGTCCAAAAAGGCCCACTAGTGTGCATATGTACATGTCAGCATGTGTGTGTGTGAGTGTGTATGTGTGTCTGTGTTATCCCTCACACATAGGGATGGAATGACTCTGAGAGCAAGCAGCTGTCCTCCATCAGGGGTGGCTCGCAATAGTCCTCTCTTCTTCTCTCCCTCTCCTCTCCTTTCTCTCTCCCCCTTTCTTCTTCTTCCATGTCTTTCCCCTCCATAATAATACTGTTAGCACGTCAACAGGCCAGCATTATAATCACCGACCTCGACGGCCTCACAGCGGCAGACACATATTGTTCTACTCAGCTCGTCTCCATGGTAACCCACCCAAAACACCAGACACAGTCAACCAGGAAGTAGCTCTGCCCACAATTTCCCCAATAAAACCTCTTCTGGAGTACTCGAAATAGTCAGAGACAGAGTCTGAGACTAGAAACAAGGAGAAGGCCGACAGATAAAGACCTACCATGACTTTGAAACTTTCCTCTCACACACTATCTCTGCAATTTGAGAGAAAAGGACCCTATTAAAGCAGTTTATGATGCTGGATGGAATTTGTTTGCTAACTAAATGCCCCCATCTTGTGGTAATAACAAGTATTGTATGGTCTTTCCATTCTCAATGGAGAGTCTGCAGGGATGGCTGGGGAGCTGGGGGGCTGGGGGCAAAAAAAACAAAACAAGTACATTTTAAAGATATGACACTGAACAACAGTCAAATCCAACTTGGCAAAATGTATGAACCCAATGCACATACAGGACAAGATACCATTAGGATGATGCAGGACTAATGTGAGATTGATTGCGTTCTAGGATGGTTGTGGTCTTTAATGCGTGCAGCCCAATAGCAACCGCTCCTGGGATGGTCAGATGGAGGTCACAGAAGGAGATATCAGCCTGTAGAACTGTGATTCTCTTCATTCAGCTGTTCCCTCACACACACACACACATGCACACACAAACACACTCTCTCTCTTTCTCTCTGATTGGGCTGTAGAAGCCATTACAGCTCCCAGTAGGAAGCACCTGGAGACAGGGGGGCCACTCTGGGAGAGAGGAGAAGGGAGGGATGGAGGATGGCGGGGGGGAAGGGGGGGGGGGTCGTGACACCACCATCACATACAAAAACTTGCTGGTGATCTCACCCGGGTTCAGACATTGAGTAGGTGCTACAGCGAGCCACGCAAGGGCACTGTGTCTGCGAGCTGTTACAACCATTACACAGCCTCCATGCCAACACTTAGCCTTCTTTACAATAGTCCACAAACACTCATAAAAACACCATTAAGGGACTGACACTGCGGCTCCACTGATGGATTTAGCATACAGCATGCATGCATTCACAGACTGACTCTAATTCGTCCAGTATGCACGCTGTTGACAGATAGACCTTATGGGCTCCACTGAGGGAAATCACATCAACATGGGACACGGTGGAAAATGTGAGGATCACTTGGAAACTGGATGGTGCTTCTCTGTCCCAACTCTGTGTGTGTGTGTGTGTGTGTGTGTGTGTGTCGGCCACGACCAGAGTCGCGGGGGACAAAAGTAGTACTGTTCAAACACCCCTTTTCCTGTTTTCACGCCAAAGAGGAACATGAGAACAGAGAGATGGAGAGAGAAAGAAAGACAGGAACCCCCCACAGAGAACAGAGGAAGCCACAGTACTGTGCTACTGTCCTGTCACCCACCTCAACGGTATTCTGTATATACATGACCAGAGACAGACAGGCAGACACACAGACAGGCAGGCAGACAGATACACTGACAGACAGGTGGGTCGACATACAGGCAGACAGACAGACACCAAGACAAACAGTCAAGCTGACAGACAGATAGACAGGCAGACACAGCCAGACAAGTAGAGAGACATAGACAGATAGACTGCCTGTCTGTCTGTCTATGGCAGGCAGACACAGAGACAGACAGACAGACAGACAAAACACAGCATGACATGACAGGTCCACTGTCCCTCTGCAAACAAAGTCTCCAAGATCCTGCTGAGCTCAATGGCAAAAGCAACTCGTCAGCACATACACAATTAGGAGTGTGGAAAATAACCAGAGGGAAAGCCCAAAACTTGCTTCCACCGCAGCAGAAAGCACGCCACAAACATCTGACACCAGGAGTCCCCTCAGGAGAGGAGGCTGGTTTGGCAGGGGAGCCATATCTTACCTGAGAATTTGTCCCCCTCCATATCCAGAGCACTCCCTTCGTACCCTCATGTAGCGTCTGCTTATTTCCTCTCCTCTCTTTTTTTGGTGGACTGACTTTCCCCCTCTCTCTCTCTCTCTCTCTCTCTCTCTCTCTCTCTCTCTCTCTCTCTCTCTCTCTCTCTCTCTCTCTCTCTCTCTCTCTCTCTCTCTCTCTCTCCCTCTCTCCCTGTCTCTGCTCGCTGCCTCTTTCTCCCTCTCTCTTCTTTCTCTTGCTCTCTTTGAGTCAGTTTCCCCTTCCCACTATGTCCCTCGTTTTCCCTCTCCCAATTCCTCTCTTTCTCTCCCTCTCTCTAGCTCCCCCTCTCTCCCTTTTCACAGTTTGAATCCTTCGGTCTGGTCTCTAATGAATGCATCCAGAGTGACGACATGCCCATGTGCTGATCATATGGGGGATTTTAGTTGTTCTTTCTTCCTCACTTGTTATGTCCCTTCTCCTTCTCTTTCTTCGTTTACCCCTCTTCCCTTCAACTGACTTCTAAGACTGTAGCAGCATTGTATCTTGAAAATAGAAACTCTGGCACCATGTGATATGGACTCCTTCGACTAAAATAACTCTGCTCCTTCCACGGACTCAAGAGCCCCTCAGAACATCGTATGATAATTTTGTCTGTCCACTTGCTGACCTGAGTCAAAATACCACATAGAATCAGTTAAATTACTTATTGGTGATTAATTGCTCTTGTCTGGCTCAATGGAACCCTGCAAGGTCATGTTGCTATATACCACAAGTCATCCTGTATGAATGTACATACCAGGGTAATTATCTTTCTATCAGCTGTTTAAAACTCAAACAATAGTAAAGGGAAGGGAGGTAGCTAGGGAAGAACATTGATCTGACTTCCCCAGAAAGTGTTTCTAAGAGCTGACCAATGAAATGCCATTGATAGTGAATTCTGCATGGTGACTATCAGTGAGAACAAGCCACCTTGTCTGCGAAGTGTTTTGGCATCCAGCCACTTCTTTGTTCAGGCAACTCAGGTGAACCCTGACCTTTGGCACGTCTCTCACACTCCGCCAGGGGTCAAGGGCCTCTTGGCAAGCGACGGAGCTCTGAGCCAGTGATCAAACACGCCCAGATTTGTTTAACTGTAGAGTTGCGAAACACAGTCCTTACCTCCCTCTCAGACCCGAGTGTGTCTGTGTACGTGTGTGTGTGTGTGTGTGTGTGTGTGTGTGCATGTGTTTCTGCCTGCCTGTCTCTCTGCGTCAGTGTGTGCTCATGTACGTGGGTGTTCAAAGAGTGAACATTTAACACAAGCCTGCTTCTGACTCACCGGTCTGAAACATCTCCCATTCTTTGTCTTGATTAAGTTTCCCTCCCAAAGCCAACTCTAAAATGAGTAAAAAGGAGCCAATAAACAGTGAGAACTAAATCACTATTAACACAGAGAAGTGAGATGTTTTAATGGCGTGTGACTGTTCGCTCCCCACAGTGCTGGGTCTCCTGACTCTTCAAACAGGGAGCAGTGTCCTGAGGGCACTCAGGGACAGACAATACAGCCACTGTGTGTGTGTGTTGGTGTGTGTATGTGTCTGTGTATGTTTACTCCCTGCTCTGAGGTACTGCTCGTTGATAAGTATATGTCCCTATTTGTGTATTCAGCATGTATGATGGTGTGTGTGTGTGTTGAGGTTCCAATAAAACTCCTCATAAATCTTGCCTACCTGCGAATGTTGTGTGTGGGGCACATCCATTACCCACCTACCCACCTTGGCCAACCTCACCCCCTCCTTAGATCTGAGACATACAATGCTTCACATACACAAACACAAATACATACACAAACATGCACTCTCTCTCTCTCTCTCTCTCTCTCTCTCTCTCTCTCTCTCTCTCTCTCTCTCTCTCTCTCTCTCTCTCTCTCTCTCTCTCTCTCTCTCACACACACACACACATACACACACATTCTCACATATATAAGTACAGCCTCCAGTGGGCCAGTGTCAGCATCAGGCAGGTCTGCTGACAAGCTGAGCCTCATCCACAGCCCTGAGCACTTCCTGTCTCTCAGCCTGCATGTCTACCTGCGAACACGGCCTGTCTGTCACTACAATACACACACACACAGTCTTAATTAATTTAAGATTCGTATATGTTTAGTGTTTGCACCTCCCTGCCACAGTAAATTCCGTGTTTGTATAACATACATGGCAAATAAACCGAATTCTGATTCTGATTCTGATTCTTACTCACACAGGAACAAATACTTTGCAATCACACACACACACAAACACACACAGTCGTCTGTCCAGAACCCTGTCTGTCAGTGTGTATCTCCTCAACTGTCTGTTAGCTTGCATACAGTATCTGTCTGCCTCAGCGCCTGTCAGATTCCTGTGGCATGAGTGCATATCCTGCAAGGACATGTGCACATACACATGTTTGTGTGTGTGTACTGTATGTGTGTGTGTGTGTGTGTGTGCGTGTGTGTGTGTGTGTGGGTCCCAGAGCTCCAGACGTTTGCCTCCCCCCCTCACTCTAAATGCTGATTCTGCAGAAGGAGTTTGCTCTTCCCACTGAAGGGAGATGCTTCAGTGGTGAGCTATTGCCACAGACTGCAGCCTAATTTCCCTATTATCACACACACTTACACACACAATTGTACACACACACAAACAATCATACGCACAGTCATACACTCACACACACACACACACAATCATACACAATCATACACGCACACACACACACACACAATCATACACACACATGCATACACGCACACCCAAATGTTCCTTCCACCATGTGACTCTTTTCCTCATGCTTATTCTCGCCCAAAAACTAAGCTCTGCTCTCCATCTCTCTTATCCTCAACTGCTGAGTACATGTGATCCATTCCCTTCTGATTCTCTGAGAGCCACAGATCAAGTCTTAGCCTTCAGTCCCACAGTGTAGGGGACCGTACCTGTGAAGGCCCTGGTAAAGCTTTCAGTTCAGCTTCAAGTTTGATTGAACCATGGTAGATGGCTTGGGTCAACAGTGTTATGACATGTATGGTTGGAGGGCTAAGACTTACTGGGACTGGTGATCGAGGAGCCCTCCCCCTTACTGTCTGTCCTCCTCAGCCTCCCACTGGTGGACCTTGCAATACCTGCCAGAGAAACAGAGGAAGAGAGATAGACAGATGACAAACCAAAAAATATGGATAATTTCCTTGCTCAGTATAATTCTCATTACATCTTTTCATATGTGCACACATTACAGACTGCATTTATCCAAGTGAATTTGACTCCATCTCACTCGCAAGTCTATTATTGTGTTTTTGGCTGTGTCTCCTCCTAATTGAATCCAGGTACTGGTATGTCAACAAACACCACCCAAACCCAGAGAGGTGACATCAGTCTGATAACCTAACACAGACCCTGGCAACAACCTGTGACAGCCAATAGTGGTTTTAGATTATAACCTGTATAACCTGCAGCTCTGGAATCACCGGAATGCTTGCTGACAGTCCGTACTTCTACGAGGAATGAGGGCTCAGAGACCTATGCCAATCAACAGTGTTCCAGATCATTCTTGGCCATGAAAGCTCAGTTGTTGGAGGATGTTTACCTCAGGAGGAAGCTATGTTTTGGTAGCATTGAGCTAGTTTTAGCTAGCTAGGACAACATGATATATGTGAAGCTAATAAAACATGCTTGAAAGGCTATGTACCATCATATTTTGTAAGGGATAAACTTGGAGCAGAGGCAAAACCGGTTATTGGTATAGGTGACGCATGAAGGCACCATAAAGATGGGGGCACCAATTTCCAAAGACTTAGATTGCATGTTTAACCAACCAAACAAACACTGGGATCAACACCAGTGTGCAGCCCCTCTAATGTACCACTATCCTCCCTGCCGGCCCCTCAAGCACCAGGGGTGAATCTTGCCCCAGGACCTGAGCACAGGGCTTAGTGTGTGGCACAGCATCATGATTAAAAGGTCAAAAGGTGAAACTGATAGTGGTTGAAATGATTGGTCAGATGTGACTAAAGGTTAGATTATTTGACTGGCCTGGTAGATGCGTGAGTAACAGGAATGCATTACTCAAAAACTCTGTAGACACACACTCACGGGATCAACAGCTGGTTCAAATATTTAGAGGGGGGGGACTCTAACCATGGGTCATTGAGTCATCAAATGAGGCCTTATGGTGGGACTTCCTTTTATTCAAAGACAGTACTTGCCCCAACTACGGTAGAATCTGTGTGTCATTGTCCAGCAGTGAAACACAGTGTGTCATAGACTTCTGTGCGGTAGGCCAGACCACTGATCAAGGAGGACAGGAAGTGGCCGAGGTAAACAGAAATTATGCCAGTGTGATTGTACTGCTACTCCACAGAGCTGAATCACATCCTGATCTTTGTGTGAGATGACCAGCAGGGGGAGAAAGAGAGTGTGCAGGGGTGTGAGAGTGTGTGGGTGTGTGTGTATGTTCCCTGTGTTTTATGTAAAAGAAACAAAGCGTGAAAGAGACAAAGTAAGCAAAGTAAGAACCTCTTTATTTTGGTTCTTTGAGGAAGACAGTTCCAACTTTCTCTTTCTCATCATCTGCTCTGCGTCTGCCTTGGTTGACATTTACATTTAGTCATTTAGCAGTTTTAGAAACTGCTTCCCCAAACTTCACATCTGGTCTTGTGGCAGCCCTTAGCAAACGCCAGACCTTTTCCTCTACTCCAGCCTAAGGCCTCCATCGGAGCTAAGAGGGTCAAGAGTCTGAGCTGACGCTGGCTCCACACAACCATGCCTGGAACCCCTTTGGACCGAGAACCAGAACGATCAGAGACTGCACATACAGAGACCAAGGGCAGGGTTGGGAAGGTTACTTTTTAAATGTAATCCGTTACAGTTACTAGTTACCCATCCACAATTCTAATCAGTAACGTAACTTTTGGATTACCCAGACTCAGTAATGTAATATGTTTACTTTCCATTACTTTTGGATTACTTTCAAAACTTGGTTTATAACCAGTTGAAGTTTGTTTACATAACCTGGAACTTCTTAGAACAGAAATTAATGGTTGAAAAACCAGTAGAAAAATGCAGTGTGTTGGTGCGACATGATGTTTGCGATTGCTTTTGACTTTGTTAGGCAGCCATTATCAAAGCTTTAACAAGCTAGTGTGTCTGTTAAGCAAATGTGAAACGTCGCGGAGAAAATGGCCAATGATAAAACAACCAATTTTGCAATTAAAATGATACATTTTTCAAAAGAAAATCGACTATTGAAGTAATCCTCAATATTTTTCAAAAGTATCCGTAATCCGATAAAAGAAATATGGCCAGTAAAGTAATGGATTACAGTTACAATTATTTTGTAATCAGATTACAGTAATCCGATTACTGGTAATCCAGTACTCCCCAATCCTGACCGGGGGCAGTGTTCTGCCACATGGACAGCGTTCCTCGTAATGTTTGTATTTTACAAACACCACTGAAAGCCACCTGTTTGTTGTCTCCCTCTCTGAGTTTGATCCGGAGAGGACGCAAGGCATGTGTAGCTCATCACAGCCACTGCACTAGTTCCTCGAAATGAAGTACTTGTGAAATTGGGGAGTCAGGTGGCTGAGTGGTTAGGGAATTGCGGCAGTAATCCGAAGGTCGCTGGTTCGATTCCCGGCCGTGCAAAATGACGTTATGTCCTTGGGCAAGGCACTTCACCCTACTTGCCTCGGGGGGAATGTCCCTGTACTTACTGTAAGTCGCTCTGGATAAGAGCGTCTGCTAAATGACTAAATGTGAAATTTACCCTTTCCGGTTTTCTATGTGCGAGATTTTGCTTAGATCCAATTTGAGATTAATTGGAGATTAATTTGAATATTTTTGTCATCACATGCAACAGCATCAGTTCTCTATGTACGTAAGCATTGTGCATGCTTTTTCTTGTAGGAGACAGTAGTATATGTACTGCATGTAGAGGTTTACATGCATGCCTGAGCAATTAGCTTTTAACAATTTTTAGTAGTTGTACAAGTAAAAAATGTGTTGAAGTCCTGCATGTCCCCTCATACAGAGGCATATGAAGACATGACAGAGATAAACACACTGACACGCTGGGAAGTGTTTGAGGAATCTTTAACTGCTGTGAAGCTTGAGTGGAAAAAAGGCTAGTGAACCGCAGAGTTGAACCCATGAAGCAGCTGGAACAAAAGGATGTGTGTGTGGGTGCGTGTGTGTGTGAGGCACCAGACAAGATCCAACAGGTGAGTGGTACTGCCACAGGCGGTGCACAACATCACACAGAGGTGCGGTTCCATTTCCCTGTCCACCATGCTATGATACAGGTGTTACACACACCTCCTCACACAGTACATCTCAGAAGAGACTGATCTGGTCATGTCAGGTTTATGATGCTGCCAAGTAGTCAGACTATAAAGTTTGAGAATGGTGTGGAAAAAAGTTTCACATTTTGAAGGAAAACAATGCTTTGTCCAAGAACTAGTGAGCAAGAGATGAAAGGCCGTATTTTAAGCTAGTGTGTGGTCTATAGGGGTTGTTGTAATACAGAAGGGCTCTTCGGCAATCTGTGTCTTGTGTGCGAGTAACAAGACCGGTCAAGTGCATGCCTCGACAAACGTGAAGAGATTGGTTATTGGTTTTGGATGACAGCAGTGTAAACATGGGAAGTGCGAGGGGAGGAGGGCCGCCCCTTGACATATACACACACACAAACTCTCTACAAAGAACAGACACACACCACTCTATGCCCCCAGATCACATTGGCTGTGTTTGTAAAGGAGGCTAGTCACTGTTTGAGTAAAGAGGGCAAAGTAGAGCAGGAACTTTACCCCCCTTCTTCTCCCCCCCTTAGTTGCAACTCATCCATCTGGTCCATTGTGTTTTTATGGCCCTCATTACACCTTGAGAGTATGCTGCACATACACTGTGCATGCCTTCACACTACCTCTCCTGTGACAGGCTGCCTTGGGGTGGAAGGGTGGGGGTCAGGTGGCAAGACGGTCATTTTTCATGTGTGTTTTTACAGCCTAGATAAGGTATTTTACCTGAATGTGTTTTTCCTCTGGTCCGACCACACAAAGAGCCTAGCCCTGTCCCTGACCCTGGAACCTAGCGCTAATCTGAATGGCTAAATGGGCAGGTGAAGATTGATCCTGTTCATGTTTATTGAAGTGACGCCAGCAAATTGTTTTGTTTTTTTCCATCACAACCTGAGGCATTTAATGTGAGGCTATTTCTCACTCATCAGTGTCATTCATGTAACTCGGTAATACTAGATACCAAGCTACTATGAAGTTGTTTTAAACATCACTTCACAAACAAGTCCATGTCCAAGCTACATTATGCTCGTCAGTGATTAGCATCTGTATGGAATATGCAGTAAAATGTCAGGGCAGGAAATAAGAGCAGTGAATAAAACAATGGTGTTATAGATAGAGATCTGCATCCGTGTTGGCTGCTACTTAAACAGCTGAGTGAGTTAAAGCAAGTTCATCAAGGTCAGTTAGTGGGCTTGAAGCTCCATATGGAGCCCTGGGTTCATATCGCAGGTAAGGGGAGAGAGAGACAGAGAGAGAGACAGATAGAGAGAGAGAGAGTCATGTTGCCATGGGTTTCTGAAGGTTAAAGATAGAGTATGAGTGTTTGTCTGGATTTCAAACTGAAGAATCAGAGATGAGTATACAAATGACTCTATTCTGGTATGAGAGAATTGTGTGTATTGTGTGTGTTTGTCTAAAAAAGGAAATACTTTGTGCAGGCTTCTGTGCCTTTACAATGTGTTGGTTTGACAATGCCCATGCTTGCATTATGTGCGTGCGTGTATATGTGTGCACTGTGTGTGTGTGTAGGGTATTATCTTCAACAGGTTCTTCTTCGTCCCCAAGCCCTGAGCACAGGCTAGCTGGGCTCTGTGTCATTTCACACCCCAGAGAGGAGGCTATCATCACAGAGCTGCATTCCTGAGCCAGTAGACGATAAACATAGAGTGGACTCTTCAGACCTGGCTCCATGCTAGCTACCTCACCACTGGAGGGAAAGACCCCACACACCAAACACTGCACTTCAGGGGACAGCTATTTCCTCTGTATGAGTCAGTGTGTATGTGTGTGTGTGTGTGTGTGTGTGTGTGTGTGTGTGTGTGTGTGTGTGTGTGTGTGTGTGTGTGTGTGTGTGTGTGTGTAGGCTTGTGTCTGTGTGTTACAGTACCTGTAGTCCATTAAGCATAGGCCTCTCTCAGAGTCAAATTGATGGTTTGGACATTCTAGACATGCTTGACAAGATGAGAGGGCAAATATGTCTCAACATGGTTTATAGTTTTACTTTCATGTTCCATCTAACAATACCTTTAAACCTTCAAATAAGAGCCTTTCTGGAATATAAACAGGTTAAAAGCCATAATGCAGGCCAGCGCTTACAATTTGTCAGCTAGTTGAAGTAGTAGTGCGTTTTGCGTCAGACATGAAAGCACATATCCATTTATGAGTAAATCGAACAGTTCTTTGGGCTTGGCAAATAATGACCTGTTTTATCCCCTGTATATATTTATATATGATTTAAATAATGTGTGAGCGTAAGAGAGAGCAGGAGTATGTTCTGCTCTCAGGAGAGGGTGAGTGATTCTCAGTCATCTGCAGGTTACTGATTGATCCACAGTGCTGAGGGAGTGGCGTACAAGGCAGAGATCAACTCCATTGACCTGGCTGAACTAGGAAGGCTCCATGAGTGAACCCAGACACACACACACAGACACACACACAGGCGCACCCATTGCACTTAGTGCCATAGATTTGCTATAGATTTGTAGCACTAATATTACAATACAAAAAACACTCATACTCTCCCACACACATTTACAAACTGGGCGAGGCCCGCCCCTGCTGGGTCAGCCACACAGCAGGTCTCTGTTGTCAGTCCAAACAGCGCACCTGTAAAGGAGGCCATCATCAAACACAGGTCCACCAAGCCTTTGTTATTAGTCCACATCCTGTCTCCACCATATCCAAAGCTCAGCTCTGACAGGCATTCCCAGAATGTGACAGCCCTGCACACGTTGGAAGGAGGGAGAAATGGGATCAGGGACACGGCATGATCTGACATGCGCTCTGTACGGAAAGCCTGACGAGCTTCGACACACAAAGACCAGGAGGACCGTTGGGAAATGGCGGAATGTTGCAGAGAGGTTTGTGTGCTCCCACTCAGAGTAGGATGTTTAGGGATGAGGGGGCTAGGGGAGCGAAAACGGCAGGTAAAGAAGGTGAACAGAGGTGGCCTCTGATGCCTGAGTGAGATGCATCATGAGAGGTGAAATGTGACGCTGGATGCCAGAAGGAGAGGCATTCAGACATGGAGGTGAGAGGGAATGTAGGGAGGAACGAGGACCGGAAACAACCTGGACGTCACTGTTGGAAGGATGGATGGATGAATGGATGGATAGATGGATGGACGGATGAGTGGACCGATGGATTACACAATGAATGTACTAATGGATGGATAAACAGACAGATGGATGAAGATAGAGAGACGTACAGATGGGTTTCTTACTTTTGTATATAAAGCCTTTTATCAGTCCACCGTTCATAACACAGAACCTAGTCCTACTCAATTTAAGTCACAATCACAACATAAAGTATGTGGAAACAGCCATATTTTCTGGATTGTAAACTCATAGAAAACACATGCATAGTAAATGAATAGACACACCCAACCAATGACGAGAATAAGAGCATAGAATAACATTGTTGATGGCCTGTTCAAAAGGAAGACGAACAGTAAATCTTGTCACACCTCCGGCTATGCTATGTAGCTGTCAGTCATAGGAATTTACAACCAACTGTCTTGATACATGTTTTAACATTGCTTAGGATATAACCTTCTACTTGGGACAGTAAATAATGCTTAACAATACAACTTGCTTGAGCTCAAGGACCAAAGACACTGGGTAAAAATAAATAATAGACAGTTTGACGTTTTAACATCTACAGTAGACCATCTGGAGTCAACCAAACAGAAAGCATGTATTTCAATATTGCCACGCCCAGTTATAAATCCTTTGATGGCAACAGGGATAGAATTATATATAGTTTACAAGTAATTTCTGAACCCAACTGTAGATTTAAATCCTAATGACCTAATCCCCCAGCAGCGTTGAGTTCTGTCTGCGGCGGGTCAATGAGTAACAGGTGAAATACTCATGTAGCACCGCATAACCATACCACCATGGATCTACAGTGTGGAAATGCCTTAACCTGTGGTCCATTAAAACCAGGGGAACCCAGACCAAACACTTTCATTTTCACATACTCACACACACACACACACACACACACACACACACACACACACACACACACACACACACACACACACACACACACACACACACACACGCTCCAATTGCTTTATTGCATGATGGCAAACCAACCTGAATATCCCGATTTCTTCATTATCCTCTTGGTAATGGAACAAGTAGAGTACAATAACAACTTTAATTTAATAAACACCGTGGCTGTCAAGAAGGCTATTCATTCACATCCGTAGCTTTCACAGGTACACCTCTGCGCTCCTTTCTCCCGCTTTCCCTGCCAATCCTGGAAAGTTCCAATGCTTTCCTAATGCTCCTGGGCGCGGGAAAAAATACCGTCTTTGTGGATTTTGGTAAATTTCGGAATGCTTTTGTTTCTCTGATCTACCGCCAACAAATGGTAGACGGGAGTCAAAGGATATCTCCTGGGAATGGAAACAATTACACCTGCGCTCTCGCACGCCCTTAAACAGGGGAGGGACTTAATCAAAATTCGAACTTTACTGTATCTTTACATGACGTATTCAGGGCTCTCAAGTGTCACGCATTGAGCGTGACAGTCACTCATTTCGGTCTTTTGTCACGCCCTCCCGCCACACATTATATTTCTCACGCAGAAAAAAAATATTTATAATATATGTAATATGCCGCAGCACCCAACCAAAATTCCTCTGGCCGCGCCGCTCTCACTATGGAACCGGCAGGAATCAAGCGCGTCTCCCCTGGAGTTCTTAGTCGAGCCTGCCACTTATCAGCCTTATCAAAAAAAAGAAAGGGTCTATACAATAGCCAATTGGAAAATAGCACCATTGTATCTGGGTAAGATTTAATGCAACAACCAATGGAAAAAAAAGCATATCCTGTAATTTTTCACGTGATTCTGCTACAACGTCTTCCAAAAGTTTCGTTCACCTACAGAGCAAACCACTGGAGCCCGAGCATCACTTTGAGCACAGTCATGATATCCTGTTTTAATGTTACAACAAATTAACAACTTGTTTGACACAAACAATGACAACTTGACTGCGGTTAGAAAATGTTTCCCAGATAATTAGCATCAGTTTTTCATGAGTGTCTTAACCAACAGTTTTACAGCCTGTTCACTTACAACACCTGCTCAGAACAAGTAGTTCATAGATGTAGCCGGTGTGTATCGGTGAAACTCACTCCCCAGGTATGTAAAAGGCCACCCGCGTCGACAGTTAGTTAGCTTTTCGTTGGTGTAGTTGGTAGTGGTGGCGCTTGGAATGTCAGAGGTGGCAGGTTCAAACCCAGTGCGGGACGAACATAGGCCTGATACCTTTGCCGGAGCTTGCAATATTTCGTCTGATACATATAATAAGCCTAGTTATATTTTCGTTATCACACGATGACTGACATATTGTCACATTATAAACATCTCTTTCCAAATACGCGTAATAATTGTATGTGTTTTGCATAGTCGATGTTATAGGTCACTTTTAAAATAATGTCATATTTTATAATTATATCCTGGCCATGGATGCATTCATCATTGCTGCCTTTCAAAGATGTCAGGTAAAAAGCAATTAATTAATTAATTTTGACCCCCTGGTGGGGGGGGGGGGGGGGTATGGGGGGGGAATGTCACTCTTGCCTGTCTTCAAAACTTGAGAGCCCTGCGTATTGCTTTATTCCACAAATATGAACCCCATTATCTTTGACCAAAGGTATGTATGAACTATTCTCCTTATCGTAACATTCAGTCAAAGGAAACATTTTCTAAACAAAATCTCTAATTGTTGTCTATACTACCCCTATCACTGGAAAGTATGGATTACAATGGATCGTTACCGATCCTACAGAAAAATAATGCATGACGTGTTCCAAACAAAGTGCTCACTGCTCATAATAGCTCTTTACAAAAAAAATTAGATGTTGACATCTGAATAATTTGACAGCGGTGGGATATGGAATCACGTCCCTGAAGAAGAGACGGGAGCCTTTCATCCAGATTCAAAAAAGATTTGTTGAGACTTATCAAGACTGTAGGTGGTGTCCTTTATCAAGGTAACTTCGAGTCTCATTCTTGCATCATAACCACACCATGCCCTACCTGTCCGCAGTCTACAGCAGACTGAACAAGCTATGTAAGCTTTGTATTCAGAGTCTTAGAGAGGGGGAGTATTATGTAAATTCTACCTCCACAGGGCAGAGATGACTGAAATGTAATATAATAAGCATTGCAAAGCAGTAATCCATGGTAAAACCTGGTATGGTAAATCTTAGCAGCTTTGATATTGGACAGGCCTATGAGAATTGCTTGCAACAGAATTGGAGGCAGGATGCTCCACAGATGATGTGAAAAAATAAAGAAATTTAATTTAAATGTAGATGTAAGTTACCCAGTGTTCCTTCAACTATCTTTCTTTGAAGTGGACCAGGACAGTCACAGTACTTAATTAGCAGATCTGCAAGAGAACCATCTGTAAAGTAATATAAGCTGCTCATCGTAATTCACATTTTAGAAAAAGAACCATGGTCTTTTCTTTTGTATTTATTTCACTTGTGCACAGTGCCCATGATGCAGTCAATGACTAAGATGCCAGTGAAACACACACACAGAGATTCCTGGAAGTATAGATAGGGCACAGTGCCGGTGATGATGTTGGTTAAATTGTCTTACCACCACAAACATCTATACATTTAGTTCATAGCAAAAGTCATTACATGCACAATGGTTGAGCCAGTTATCATAATTGTAGGCATAAGGCAACATACAGAGCTTGCTTACAGTTCTGCCTAAGGGGTGTTGCTATTAACATTTGTATTTTTTCCTTTGTCATATGCGATGCTATAAAATAGTCTTGTATTTTCTGTATTGCATTTGCATAATAAGACACAACATCTGACTGAGGAGACTACATTTGTACAAACATTGTTCCTGTTGTAGGCTATGCCTGTTTGTGGATCGCTATAGCCATGCCTCAAGAAACCAACCAAGGAGGCTAAAGTGGTAGAAATAGTGCCCATGTCCAGGATGCAGCTGGTGATTATAATGTCATAGTTGATTTGGTGTTAAGAGTTTTTGCACATTTTCAATGTGCAGGCAGTTTTGACATCAGTAAATACATTAATTTATGTAACCAAATTAACTGATCTATACTGAAAGTATCCACTTTGTATTGTTGTTCTCTTAGCTAGACAGCATTTCATCCATTAAGAAACCCCTTTGCTGATGCAATGTTATGCCAGCAGTCAGGGCTGGATTAACAATTTTCTGTGCCCTGGGCAACAAGGCTCAAGCCCCCAGTGGAGATTTATGTGTGTACAATAGCCTCAGCATAAAGTGCATGCATTCAAAAGACAAAACAGATGCACAACTGTGCATAACTTTTACTATATGTAATTCTGAAGGCCAGGAAATACAGATAGAAAGACAATGTAAAGGCAAAATGTAATTTTATATATTTACATTAAAATTACAGCAAAATATTGTTACTTAAAAATACAGTAAAATTTCTGTTGTTTTACAAATATTAATAACATTTTCACCAAAATGTTCTGTTAAAACACATAATTTCACTTGATCAAAACGAGCTATTTTAAGCGTTATTTTGCAGATATTTACTTTCATATCACAGACAAATAACTTCTTAATAACTTATTTTGATTAGACATAGGAACCTTGAATTGTGAACTGAGCTCGGGTAGTTGACGTCATGCAATCCCAGCATGCACCAGTCAATATCAAAATGTGCGTTGGACATGGACTGCGGCTGCATGAAACGACCAGCGAGAGTAGCCGCTTGCAGTCGGGGAGGAGTTAAAAACGGCTCTGTGAAATCGGACATTCCAGCTTCTCGTGGTTTGCTGCGTCGACGTCAGTCATGGCCGATCAAGCGCTGTTTGCTTACTTTACTTTATTTATAATTAAACGTAGTCTTTCCGTTAGTGAAGAGGCGGACTAAAACCCTTTCTTCAACAAATTTGTAATTCAATTAAACAGTTTGATCCGGATTTGAGCATTGGCGAAATTGAAGGTGTCAGAATAATTACAAAACACGTGCCAAAGTTGTCGTGTGTGAGTCTGGCCAATCATGAAATAGCTGTGTCGTCATTAGAACCCGTGCAGTTGCTCTTGAAAAAATGCGCTCGGCTACACCATAGTATATATAAAGACATATCTATGGGCTACACTAGCCTGGTCCTAACCAGACTCTCGTACATTTCATTTGTACAGATAGTCTGGCCTCGCTCCATTGACAAGTGTTGACTTCCTTGTAGGCGGGTACTCTGTTGAAGTTTAAAACTATTGGATCTGCCCAGAGCCTCTCTGATCTGCCATAACCAATCGCTAGCGTTCGCCTTAGCCAATTCTTTCACCACTACTGTAACAGAGCTAGCTGCCGTAGCTGGAAAATCAAACTGTCTATGGATATTCGGCATCGTTGCTACAACGGACCGAATGGCTTCGCTCGCATCTTTCTCCACCGCCATTACGGAACTACAACACAAACTAGCGCACGACAGCCACTCCCTCTGTTCACTGAAAATAAAATAGACTACCTCAGACTGGATTTAGCAACACAGAAGAAAAGTGAGAGACTGCAATGCCCAAAAGTTGATCGATTGATTGGCCGGTAGAAAATTAACCGGAGACATCTGACTTACTTACCTCATGGCCAGACCTAGTACAGAAGCAAAATCAAAATTGAGCGGAAGTACGTAGGAGGGCAGAGCCAGGCTAGGGCTACACAGCCGGCAGTTCTCGAAACGATCTCACGGTACTTTGATGGCTACGTCACAGTGACCTAGCCTCGGCGCCGTCTCAAGTCGGACAAAAAGTCTAACCAGAATTCACTGTTTCAAGTCAGCCGTCTGCAGCCGGCTGCGGCGCTGCATGAAGTCAGTCCATGTCGAACACACCTAATGACTACAAAAGCCTGCAAAAGCCTTTTTGGGGCTATCTCGTTGTTTATGATCATTGACCAATACACTTTTAGTAAAGCTCTCTCTTGGAAGTCGCTTTGGATAAAAGCGTCTGCTAAATGAATAAATGTAAAGACTCCAGAGTAGGACGAAGGAAAGTTGATTAGATAGTTGTGTCAGAGCCTGTTTAAGGAGAGTCTGTCCACTCCCTATTAAGCCCCATTGTACCGAATTTGGTTGCAGTTCCACCAGAGTTCCACTGGGGGTGATCGCGAGCGAGTGCATGCTGAATGGGAGTCTACGGAGCTAAACGGCTACATTTGTCTCTTTCGCCTGACTGTCGTTGAGAAATCTCAGATTTGATTGTAGTTTTTGCATGTTCAACATGGATTATAGGTCAAAAGTTGAATGAATGAGTACTTATGTCCTTTCGATTTCTAACAGGATGAGTCGTTGTTGCCCATAATACGCTAGCATTCTGCTAATGAATGCTGATTGGTTAGTGAAGGACTGATTACGACCAGAGATCCCGCTTGATGGCATCCAAAGCAGAATCAGAATGTCAGAGCATTAGCTGGCAACATTGGTGGCTGAGCGGTTAGGGAATCGGGTAGCGGTTAGGGAATCGGGCTAGTAATCAGAAGGTCGCTGGTTTGATTCCTGGCTGTGGCAAATGACGTTGTGTCCTTGGGCAAAGCACGTCACCCTACTTGCCTCGGGGGAATGTCCCTGTACTTACTGTAAGTCGCTCTGGATAAGAGCGTCTACTAAATGTAAATGTAAATTTATTGACAGGGAGAACCTAACCTGTCAGCTATGTAAGGCAGCGGCTACTTCAGCTCCCGTAAACAATGTGCGTTTTATGTTAAATATGTTGCCTGTACTGTCACACCTTAGTACAAGAATAGTCTACAACAGAACTACATTCTGTTGTACGTGCTGGTTGAGGGGGTACATCATGTGTGCAGATTGCGTCCCGGGGGGGGGGGGGGAGAAGCCACCTCCCGGAAATGAGTCTCTGCAGGTTGGGATGTCTGGGTCAAGCAGAGGACCCCCCAGGGTACTCTACTCCTACCACCGGCCGACACTGGAGGCGGCACAAGTGGTGTGCAAGACCTAGCAAGCAGGGAAGTCGAGCGGTATCAGCGCCAGGCTAAAGGCCAACCCCTACAGACCTGCACTTCCATCTATACTGCTTTTCCAACGTTCGTTCGCTAGACTACCTCAGACTGGATTTAGCAACACAGAAGAAAAGTGAGAGACTGCAATGCCATCATACTTACGGAGACGTGGCTTAATCACACTGTTCCGGATAACGCCATTCAGATGGACGGGCTAACAGCATTTCGAGTGGACAGGAGTTACGCTCTCAGCGGTAAATCTCGTGGAGGTGGTGTCTGTATTTTTACCAACAACAAGTGGTGAACTAACGCCGAAATTGTCTCAAGCCACTGTTCTGAGGACTTAGAATTTCTAACGCTAAAATGCAGACCACTCTACTTGCCAAGAGAATTTACAGCCATTAACATTACAGCTGTGTACATACCACCCAGTGCGAACACAAAAGACGCACTGTCTACATTGTATCAGTCAGTTAGCTCAATGCAGAATTCTAACCCGGACTCCCATCTACATAATTGCTGGAGATTTCAATCAGGCCAAACTGAAGACAGTACTTCCACACTATTATCAACACGTGAACTTTGCGACCAGGGGAGAAAACACTTGACCAGGTCTACACTAACATTAAACAGGCATTCAGAGCTTTCCCCCACCTCAACCTGGGGAACTCGGACCATCTCTCTGTTATGCTAATTCCATTTTACAGACCACTATTAACTCGGAAAAAGCCCTCTGTGAAACAGATCAGAGCATGGCCAGCGGGAGCTACCTCAGCCCTACAGGACTGTTTTGACTGCACAGACTGGAATGTTTTTAAAGAGGCTGCCACTACCAACCAGCATGTCAACTTGACGGATTATGCTGAGTATGTCACGGGCTACATATCCAAGTGCATGGAAGATGTGACCGTCATCAAAAACATCACCACAAGAGCCAACGAAAAACCTTGGTTCACCAGAGAGGTACGTGAGCTCCTGAGAGTACGGAATGCTGCTTTCAAGTCTGGGGACAAAGACGCCCTCAGATCTGCCAGGGCCAACTTGAACCGGGGCGTGAGAGCAGCCAAGCGTGCCCATGGACAGAAAATCCAAGCATGTTTCACAAACACAAAGGACCCTAGGCGCCTGTGGCAAGGCATCCAGTCAGTCACTGACCACAGATCAACGCCCCCACCGTGCAAGGACAACACAGATTTCCTCAACACACTTAACACCTACTTCAGCAGATTTGAGGAAAATAACACCACCACACCAACAAAAGCCCCTCCCGGCCCAGACGCTGAAACACTTCACCTGGACCCAGCTGATGTACGGAGGACCCTACTGACGGTGAACCCCAGGAAAGCTGCAGGACCTAACAACATACCTGGGTGTGTGCTCAGAGATCATGCTGACCAACAGACATCCTCACAGATATCTATAACACCTCTCTGAGTCAAGCCATCATACCAACATGCTTCAAAGCCACCACCATCATACGACTACCCAAGAAATCCCCGGTATCAACACTGAACGACTACCGGCCCATAGAACTCACCCCCATCATGATGAAGTGCTTTGAAAGGTTGGTCAAGGCCCATATAACATCCAGTCTCCCCACTACACTTGACCCATTCCAATTTGCATATCGTCCCAAACGCTCCACCGATGATGCCATAGCAACAGC
The DNA here is from genome assembly GCF_963692335.1 of Osmerus eperlanus. NCBI lineage: Eukaryota > Metazoa > Chordata > Actinopteri > Osmeriformes > Osmeridae > Osmerus > Osmerus eperlanus. The sequence goes on from NC_085019.1 coordinate 9,240,380, forward strand.
ACTCCACCTATCCCTGGCTCATCTGGAAAACAAAGACAGTTACGTGCGGATGCTGTTTTTTGACTTCAGCTCCGCCTTCAATACAGTCATCCCCCAACAGCTGGTAAATAAACTCAGCCCAATAGGCATCAGCACCCCACTATGCAACTGGTTACTGGACTTCCTCACCGATAGACCACAGACAGTAAGAGTTGGTAAAACCTCTTCAGAGATCACCACCATGAACACTGGGGTTCCCCAGGGCTGTGTGCTGAGCCCTCTGCTGTTCACGCTGATGACCCATGACTGCTGTGCAAAAAAACACTTTGAACCATATCATCAAGTTTGCAGATGACACAACAGTGGTGGGCCTCTTCCGTGGCGCTGACGACTCAGCCTACAGAGAGGAGGTGCATCAACTTATTAACTGGTGTGACAACAATAACTTACAACTGAATGTAAATAAAACAAAGGAAATAACTGTAGACTTCAGGAAAAATCACATTTCACACACACCACTTACTATAAATGGCAGTGCTGTGGAGTCTGTGAAAAGCACCAAGTTCCTGGGGGTGCATATCACAGATGACCTTACATGGTCCACCAACACCACCTCTCTGGTCAAGAGGACACAACAACGCTTCCACTTCCTTCGCCGGATGAGGAGAGCTGACCTCCCACCCTCTGCCCTCGCCATCTTTTACAGAGGTGCCATTGAGAGCATCCTAACCAGCAGCCTCTCAGTCTGGTACGGCAGTTGCTCTGCTGCTGACCAGAAAGATGGATGGTTGGGCTGATCACCAGATCAGCCCAACCATCCATTCAGGACATGTACATGTCCCGCTGCCGCGAGAGCCATCACTATCACCATAGACCCCACCCACCCAGCTCATGAACTGTTCACCCTCCTACCATCTGGCAAGCGCTACCGCAGCATGCGGTGCAAGACTACCAGAGTCAGCAACAACTTTTTCCCACAGGCCATCAGACTACTTAACACACTACAAGGAAATCTCATGAACAGGTGCTCTTGCGCCACATACACCCACTAAGGACCAACTGACTTTATATTTATTTATTTTAAATGTTTAAATTTATCATTTATTTTTTTAACTCTGTAAGTTTAATGTCTGCACTATGCACTTCATATGCACAATAACATATAATATTCACGCTGCCATTTGAGCACTTTACTCATATGTTGTTTTTATAGTATATGTTGGTTTTAACCTGTTGATGTCTGTTTACACTTTTGTCAAATGTTATAAATGTTGTATTACTTGCACATACTTACTCGATCGTCTGTGTAACTACTTGTTGCATGGTCTGATTGACAATAAAGTTCACTTTGACTTTGACTTTGATGTTGTCGATGCCTCGAGAGAAAAAAGGAAGTGACCAGAGTTTGCCGTAAAGCAGTATCTCTGGTCGTACGATGTGTATGAAGTCATTGACTTTTTACATTTACATCTAGTAATTTAGCAGACGCTCTTATCCAGAGTGACTTACAGTAAGTACAGGGACATTACCCCCGAGACAAGTAGGGTGAAGTGCCTTGCCCAAGGACACAACATCATTTTGCACAGCCGGGAATCGAATCCAGCAACCTTCGGATTACTAGCCCAATTCCTTAACCGTCAGCCACCTGACTTTTAAAAGGCTTTTTAGAACAGAAAGGCAACCTTAAAAAAATCTAACACACAGCAGTGTGTATTTCTTTTGCCTCCCCTTTCAAATTCAGAATTAAAATTACTAGACAAAAAATGATATCCTGAGAAAAGTGGATTTTGAGGGGTATAGCTCCATAGACCTCCATTCATTCTGCACTCGCTCGTTAGTGCCCTCGTATGGAACTGGAGTGGAACTGCAACCAGTTCAGAAGCTGGAAGTTTCCCGAAAGTTCTCAGACCCCCACCCCTTGCCTCTCGGCTTGAAGCAACGGCCCCGGTGGATGTAGGTGGTATTGCATTTCCGATTAGGTACCTACGGTGGCCGACATGTGCAAACGCGCTGCAAATTAAGAAAACACATGCAAATAGACAAAACATAAGCAAATTAAGAAAACATCTTCATTAATTTGACAACACGTGCAGCATTCAGCAAACGCGCTGCAAATACACACAATACAACCAAATACATAAAAGCGCTGCAAATACATAAACGCGTTGCAAAAACGAAAGCACGCAAATCAACACATTATTTTAAATATATTTAAATTTTCATGTGTCACATTAGCACCACCACATCCTGTCAGCTACATGTGGGCAACACTGAGAAGGCCTCATCTCATTTTGCTGAAATGTCGCTGATGACCTATAAAGCAACATGCTGCAAACCATTTCAAGTGGGTCACAAATATGTTTTTGGGGTTCATAAGAATACCTCAGAGGGGCAAAGTGAGATTTTGAAAATCTTAACCTGGTTCTCTTCACAATCCCAACACATTTCTCAAATCAACACAAATGGAGAAAAGGCCTAACTGATTTCTTGGTATGTTCAACACCATTGTTTTTACTAGTAGTGAGGCTGTCTCGTTTTGGATTCACATAGCTCAGCACAACTCACAGTTATTGATATAGACAAGCTATGACATGCTGGGACAAATGAGTAAACCCTTGTATGTATTCAGCTATGGAAACTGCAGAGAGTGATTTATATAAATAGCTTTAGCTCTCAGTTTCAGATAGTGTAATCAAAGCCATATAAGAGAAATTGCATATTGTAGCCTAATGTAGTGTCCTGGGTTTTATATAATTATTGAACATTTCTATAAAACCTGTTGTGTTACCTATTTTTCTGGTAGTGTAGATGTTCAAGATAAAAGTTGACTACAGAACTGTGAAGTGACTAGCAGTTGGACCAGCAAGTTGACTGCTGTCTGCTCTGCAGCATGCTGTGTGGTAAACATGTCTCATTTCAGTTGTGGAAACTATAACATGGTCTCATTTCCACTCAAGGGGTCTACAAAGCATTCCTTTAACCTCTCGATTATAACTCAGTCAAATTGTGAGTACAGGAAGTCTTCATCTGCCACTTCAACCTACACACATGCACAAAAACTCCAGAACACACATATCTGCATCTTTACACCTTGTGTAAACCTTCCGCCAACAATGAGCGAGCAATGCTTTGCAACCCACTGCAAACTCAAAAGTCCACAGGCAAATTCACAGCTCTGACCACTCTTACCACATGCCCTTGTAAGTATATCAAAACAGTCGCCTCCGCTCAAAACATGTTGACAGTTAGCACATTGGCTCTTGACTCTTCTTCTCTATTTTTCTTCTGCATTTGAGCACGGCTTTTGACCTGGGTTAACTTGCTGTGTCAGTTTGTTAACTCAGGATACCAATCAGGCAGATGGTGCATCAAAGCAAACTCTAAAAGCAAGTCAAACAAACCTTCGTATTTGATCGAAAGTAAAAGACTAGTAAACATATTTACTTGTCTTTTATACGTACACCAACACTTACTGTATGTTTTAAGTCAACAACAGGTTGTCCAGTGTGAAACAAACCTCAATACATTTAAAATAATGTTTGATCTATGTAATTGACAATGGTCTGCTGGTCTTGATAATACCAAATGTGTAATGATTTTAAGAACTTCTCTTCATTATGAAGCTATTATCTTGATCTTTACAGCCTATTTATGAGTCCATTGATAATATAGTAGTCTACTGTAACCTAACCTGGCATACAACATGGAAACCCAACATAAAACTGACAACCACAACAACCACAAAGGAAAAACTGTAATTATTATTTATTCATGAAACGGTGAGAGGGAACAAAAAACTAGTAAAAAGCCCATGTTAATAAGCAATAGATTCATCCAATTTGCATTTTGACATTTTGAGTAAGCCTGAGTTGACTTAAATGAAGCCCAACCCTGTGCCATCTGCATGGCAGGAGGGTACTGTGACAGCTCTAACATGCAGATAAGTGCTTTAATAACCTAGTGTGTCCTGTGCTTGTGCTGTGTACTTTTGTTACTGATTACATTTGATGGCAGACCAAAAACTAAGTTTGGTGAGAAAAAAAAATATATATATATTTTTTTTTATATGGTTATATAACATATTATGGTTATATACATATTTATTTACACATATTTACATTTAGCAGACACTCTTATCCAGAGCGGCTTACAGTAAGTACAGGGACATTCCCCCGAAGGAAAGTAGGGTGAAGTGCCTTTCCCAAGGACACAACGTCATTTGGCACAGCCGGGAATCAAACTGGCGACCTTATGATTACTGGCTCGATTCCCTCACCGCTCAGCCACCTGACTCCATATATAACCATTATATGTTATATAACCATTGTATAACATATAATGGTTTTGGAGAAAATAACAATACAGTCAATACAAATTCAAGATATTCAGTCAGAGAAAAGATACACTGTGTCAAAACACAAGCCATATACAGATCATTAAATTCCTTTCACGTGCTTCCTTATTTGCAGACACATCTATGCTCCATTACCCTAGATTACTTCAGTACATGGAAACATACTTTGGAGGAAGATTTTGATAGTTAATGCTAAACCACTGTTTTGCGCCAGTCAACTGAAGGGTTTGTCTGACATTGAGATGTCTCCAGTATGATCTCTAACGTCTGATTGTGGCCCGCATGTCCTCGTAGACATCGTTGGTCCTAGTTGGGGACACTCTCTTCTTGGCCCGCCTGGCCTTTTTCTGGGAAAACAGAAGATGTTTGTTTTTGTGTGTGTCATAACATATCCTAACAGGTGCATTGGCACAGGTTTTATTTTTTTAAATTATTAACAGAAAAATTATTACATATCTTCGAAAAAAAACATATTACAAAGATATATCAACAATAATACACTAGGGGATGCTTAATGTAGAATTAAATACAAATATATGTCTTCAAAGTTTTCACTGCTTTTTGCTTCATTGAGAATTTATCACTAATTAGGTCTGAATAATAAACAATATCCTAAACTAATCTTATATTATTTGTTATGTGCCAATTTCTCATGAAACCTACATTGGCACAGGTGAGTCAAGTCTTGTGTTGCATGTTGGACCTGCAACACACCTGTAACTACATACCAGATGGAGCCAATCTACAACTAATGCATTCATTCCTCAGGGGTGTTTTGATAAATACTTTCCTATCACCTATTGGATGAGTAAGTCAAGATGGAATCTGAGATGGCTGACTTTGCATGAACGCTTCACTTTCAAGTCCTCCAACACCAATGGTATTGTGTTACTCAAGACCACAATGTAGTACTGGCTTGACAAAGGTTATATTACAACACTGATAGTTTCTGTCCGATTATGGACTGCTGAGCCGGCACTTACCACATACGTGCACACTGCACACACACACACACTTCTTACCTTGGGGCAGATGTAGACGATGAGGCCAATTAAGAGCAGTGTGCAGAAGATCGAGGCCAACCCAAAGAGCAAATACGTGCTTAAAGATGAAGCCTTAGTGGCATCACATTGATCTGTAGCTGTGGCAAACCAAGACACACCAAAAAACTGTCACCAGCAAAATCCAAAACAAGTTTCTCCCCTCACTATTCATTCTTTTGTTTCAAAGCTTGAAAACATGAATTGAAAATGTTAAACCGATGTGGGCCTTTAGGCACCTAAATCCCAGGCCTGTGTCAGACTCTAACCCGTGTTTCAATGTCGTGCAGTGGCCAAATAAAAACGAAAGGGTTAAGCCAAACCAGTTTAGTGGCCATGTTTGATCAACTTTAAACTAGAGTTTGTTTGCTCTGACCCTTATTTCTCCATCCAAGTCAGGAAGTCATAAACCCCAGAAGGTGACCATCTCAAATGGTCACCTGTCATTGTAGGGTCATTAACCCTCACTCAGCCTGTGACCATATGCCTTGCTTTCTCACAAACAATTCGATCCGAATAAAACCACTCTCAATACATACAGATACACATTTTTGTGGGCATCATTCATGCTTCGTGCACATCCTTGGACTGGTTCAGAAACCTGTAGGGCCCCATACATTTCTTTGGTTTAGGGCCAAAACCATAGGGCCGCCGGCCTTGAATACATACATTTTACACATACAAGCATAACCAAGAGGAATTCCATATCACCCTAAGAAGTCTACTTGCTATAGTATTAACTCAGAGAGACAGACGTTGACAATAAAGTAACAAAACACACCTGCAGCAGAACACGTACCGTCCACCACCAGCAGGACAGACTCCCCACCGTCTGTCATGAGGATATTTCCTCGATCAAAAAGGCTGTATTCACACCAGTAGATTTTTGTGTCCTCTACCGTCAGGTTTGAAATGGTGATCAACAAATTGTAAGAGTCTCCATTCTCAGTGTAGCTCAGTCTGTGTTTAAGTACAGGTATTGTGGTGAATGTCTTTGTGTTCAGATCAAGGTTTAACACTTGGGTCTCGTTTTTATCCAGGCGGGCACGCAGGATTAGGGACTCTTGTGGCTTTATACTGGGGTTGCAGCTGATGGTGAAAGATTCACCTTCCTTTAGGCGCACTAGTCTGTTCTCTCCTGACAGAGAAATCCAATTTAAGCACACACACACAGATCCTTCTTCAAAATATATTTCTCTACATCGGTATTTAGTATTAACCCCCAGCATTTAAAATAGTTATTTAGAAACAACAATCACAGGAGTAGGATCTGACTGAAAATAATATATTTGTACCAACCTTTTCCAGCCAGGGCTGTGTGAGAGAGAACAAGGATGAGCCAGGCAAAAGCACAAGACATGCTGACATGAGATACAGCTTCTTACTTCTAAAATCTTCAAACAACAGGAAATGTTTGGTTCTGCAATACCAGATTTGACAAGGAGGCGTAAGAAGCATAAAGAGACTACGGACCTCCCCGTGTCTAAGGCACTACTTCGGTTTCACCTTTAAAAAGGTATACAGGGAATTTCCCCCAGTGCCCATTTCTGTACTAGCACATATTAACAGATGGATGCGTTTTAAGACAAATTATCATTTCTGTTCCGTATAATGGGTTCAATTAGCGATACATGTGGAAACATTCACATCCAAACTACTGTACCTTCACAACAATGTTCAAATATGAATGATATTCATGTAAGATGAATCACATTTCATAACATAATAAGCCTTATTTATGTCATCAACGATATGTATCCCATAAAATGGGGTTAATAGCTCACCACAGTGTCATCACAACCACAGTTTACTGCTGACAAATCTAACACCTGATAGCATGTTCAGGAGTTCAGGTCTCAAGGCTAAGAGACAATGACATCTAGTGACAACCATGCCAGTGTGCAGGATAGAAAACACAGAGACGCCTGTCCATGCTTAAACCAGTTTTGAACCTACATAAGATCTTCAGACTATATGAATACAAAATATAATTCCTAAATGTCAATACATCAGACTTAATCAAATGTGCTTATTTAAATAAATGTTTCAAATCATTAAAGATTCCCACACACAAATATAAAATTAAAAATAATTCACCTGACCGTTCAATACAAACGACAAAAGTTCAACTAACAGTTGACCATGTAATTTTAGACAGCCATAGCCATTGTCTTCACTGGGTGACCTAGAATGTCTTATCAACACATTAACAACCTTGTACTCTAATGTAACCTAATACTAACTACTTTGGAGAAAATGTGTTATTTTTCCCCAAAAGCTTTGAACAACATAAAAGAAACACTGAATGAAAATAAATGAATTATCAGAAGGACAATGGACATCTACCCCAGTTTTGGATTTGTGTGGGTCCAACAAGATCTGTTCAGCACCTGGACTCCCCAGCATCCTATGCCAGGATCCTGTTTGTGGACTTCAGCTCTGCCTTCAACACCATCATCCCTTCCCTGCTTCAGGACAAGCTCTCCCAGCTGAATGTGCCCGACTCCACCTGCAGGATCACAGACTTCCTGTCTGACAGGAAGCAGTGCGTTAAGCTGGGAACACAAGTCTCTGACTCCCGGTTCATCAGCACCGGATCTCCTCAGGGCTGCGTCCTTTCCCTTCTGTTCTTCTTCCTGTACACCAACAGCTGAACCTCCAGTCATCCGTCCGTCAAACTCCTGAAGTTTGCCGACGACACCACCCTCATTGGGCTCATCTCTGGTGGGGATGAGACTGACTATAGGTGGGAAGCTGACAACCTGGTGACCTGGTGTAGCCAGAACAACTTAGAGCTCAATGCTGTTAAGACAGTGGAGATGGTTGTGGACTTTAAAAAGAACACAGCCCCACTCACCCCCATCACCCTGTGCGACTCCCCAGTCAACACTGGGGAGTCCTTCCACTTCCTGGGCACTTCCCTTTCCCAGGACCTCAAGTGGGAACTGAACATCAGGTCCCTCATCAAGAAAGCACAACAGAGGATGTACTTCCTGCAGCAGCTGAAGAAATTCAACCTGCCAAGGACAATGATGGTGCACTTCTACACAGCCATCATTGAGTCCATCCTCACCTCCTCCATCACCATCTGGTACGCTGCTGCCACTGCCAAAGACAAGAGCAGACTGCAGCGTATCATTCGTACTACTGAGAAGGTGATCGGCTATAATCTACCTTCCCTTAAGGACCTGCACACCTCGAGGACCCTGAGGCGAGCGAGGAATATTGTGGCCGACTCCTCCCACCCTGGACACTCTCTGTTTCAGCCACTCCCCTCCGGCAGAAGGCTGCGGTCCATCAGGTCCAATACCACACGCCACAAAAACAGTTTCTTCCCATCCGCTGTTGGCTTCTTCAACAAGGCCAAGAGCTCGCACTGACTTAATTCACAATCTGCACAATGACACCTTGCCACATTGCAATTACAGTATAGTACACTATTTGTATCTTTTGTACTATTTGTATCTCTTGTACTATTTGTATTTTAATATTTTAATATTGGAAATTATTTGGCTACTTTATATTTTATTTTATATTTTTTATTAGTATTAGGTAGACTTGTGCCTTTAGTATAGGTAGACCACATATTTAAGTTTTCGGATTCCTTTAATGTATGCACCTTCCTGACAAAGTAAATTCCTTGTTTGTGCAAACTTTCATGGCGAATAAAAACCTTTCTGATTCCTTGTTTCGTCTGAGCAATCCTGCCCTTTGAAGTTGCCATGGTGAGATACAAGAAGATTGAACAGCTGCCTGCAAAGCGCCTGCCAGCGGTGCTGATAACATTCTCAGTTTCTACGGAAGCAGTCTGCCTGTTAACGTCTGACATTCCCTGGTGTTGGTGTCGGGCTCTGGGACGACAGTATCCTCTGTCCCTAATTGCATTTTCAAATGGAACAGCACACCACAACAGAACTACCGGCACCTCTACCCTTTAAACGATGACGTGAAATAAACCAGAGTTGTGAGGATTATCAGTCATGTCTTGCTCAGTAACATGAAGCTAAGTATAATTAAATGGTTTAGGCTGTGTCATTGGGTATGACTCAACATTTCAACCCTTGCTCAGACATGCCACAGGCAAATACCACTACTGTACCTACATCTACTTCTCCTGTGTAACAGATGGCTCAACTAAAAACCCAGGGAATATTTAAACAAGACATTACAGGTTCAACAAAAGTCTAGTATTATTTTGGCCAGGTTTGTAAATAGTAGGCCTAATACATAGAACAGGGATATGACAAAAAAAAAATCTCACATTGAACGTATTATAATATGATGCGTGTTGAGGTTTGGAGAACTGAGAAAGAAAGCAAATCAAAATTAAGGCAATTCTAAAATGGAGGGGAAATACAAAGTGTTTTATGAAAACATCTGTCTTTTAATTAGGGGTGAAGGAAGTACAGTATGTTGCTTAGGGAAGCTATCCTTGCCATCCTTCTCTCATCACAAACACAAAAAGAGTGAGAATGTGAGAGTTAGTCCTCACGTCTAGACCTCTTGCTCTGAAACAGTTTGAGAATCAGCAGCCCCACAGGCCAGACACCCCATGACCACAAACCGCACACACCTGCACATAACTAGCATCTATCTTCCAGGCAGGAAGACTCGGTAGTAAGTTACTACACATTTCTTTGACAATACAAACACATTCGTCTTGGCGTGTATGGTTCTACTTGCACCGGCACTCCATTGATAACCCACTGGGACATTGTCTCGACATCCATGGCGGAGAACTGCGATACAAGTTCCCCCTTCAGATAGAGAGAGACAGAACCAAAGAGCAATGTCAGAGAGCGGGAGACGTTCCTGGTCTTAAAAAGACTGCCCTGGCTGGAAAGTAGGAGTGTCAAGACTGCGTGATTTCTTGGTGGCAGTGACTTATACTGCGCATAGGTCTCAGAGTCTCCTGCAGCTCCGCCCGATTGTTCTTGGAATAAAGAATTAATGAGGAACCAACTATGAAATACCTCAACACTAATGGCGTCAAGATTTAGCTGTATCCATTCATTCCAAGGCTCTAGTCTCCCCATGCTATGGCCATCTTCACAGAGGAGCCCTACTGGGGGCAGCAGTAAAGTCTGCAAGTCATTTAGAAATGGGGAATGGTTTAAAGACTCAGAAGGTATTTAAACTCAAGACTAAAGGAGGGCTTTTGTAGGTGGTTTAATATTGTCCAAACAACCAAAACTAATTCCCCTATGTTTGAAGGAAGAGGGGAAACTGAACAAAACCTAAGTTATTCATTAACATTAACCAAATTATGTCAATACCAATGGAAATTGCAGTTATTTGACTAAGGGTTAAACAGAGCAAGAATGGTCAAGAGTAAGGTTAAATGAAATATATATTTAATAACATTGCAAATTAATGAAATCAATTACAAGGCAAACATGTTACAAAATAAAGGTTAACTCTTACCTACACTACCTTGACTATTGTAAACCAAAGAGAGAAAGCAAGATGTGAGGAAGGAGAAGGACAAGCTGGAGCTGAGGAGAAAGCCTCAGGAGATGAAGAATCCACAGAACAATGCTTCACAATTCACTTTATACACAAGAACCACCAATCAGACCACATATTGACCCTTACTTATAAACATATGACTAGCAATGCGACAGTAAGTTACACAATGAGGTGTGAGACCCATCAAGCAGAGACTCTGTCTAGCAACTCCAGACTTTAGCATACGAGAGGTGGGGGCATTACATTACATTTTACAATCCTCCCTCTGGCCACAAAGCGAAAAAAAAGCTGCAGTGTTCATCGTGTGATAATCTGCACCCACAGCAGAGAGGGACTTTATTGCAGACAGGTCAGCGTTAAGATTCTATTGATCATGGCTGTTTGCTCAGAGGATCACTTGTGGGTCGTGGCTATTTGCTCAGAGGATCACTTGGAAGAACCATTGTCTATTGGCATGCAGACGTGCCCTTGGTTAGCATATTCCTGCTACTTAAGTCCTTGTCCTGTTGCAGAACACATTTGAAACACAATGAAAATTGTAAAGTTTGGAGTGGTCTGGGGTCTATCTGAGAAAGAGTCAGATTGGATACAAATGTATACAACTCCAGCATAGATTAAAATGGCCTAAAAAAATAAACAAAACACAAATTAACAGCAGAAATTTAATAACATTAACAGTAACAATAACAGTTCAACGAGTCTACATGTACAGATCGGGATCCATTGTGAGTTTAGCTAAAGCCTAAAACATGTATGTGCTTCTTTTTTACTCAAAGATTACTTATATGATGAGGCCTATAGGCCAGTAGAAGTTCAAAACTTGTGACGTTCACAAGAACTTTGATCCAACACAGCATTAGGTGTCAGTCATTTCTGGCAACACACTCCACAACAGGAGGGTTAAAGTGATCTTGGATGGTTTGATGTCTGTGAATTAGCCATGCTTTCAGATGTCACCAATATAATAATGTGGCCAAGTGCTAAGTGGACAGTTGAAAGCCATTCTGTGGTATCTCCTTCATTAACTCATAATATAGTACACCAATAAAATTATAAGTGTCAGGTAGCCTGGTGAAACGATTTTTAGTCTATCACTCAAAACTACTGTACACAGTAGGTTTTAAGCAATCACTAAACTCCCCAATTACACGTCCACACTTCAATAAAAAATCAATAGCCTATAATCATGTTTAGTAATTTGTTAAAACAAAATGCTCATTACAGACTTGCATGTTTCATTCCTTAAAAAAAAAAACGTAATCTTGGAGGTTGTGCAATTGGGTGGAGACTAGGGGACTACCATAAAAAATAAGAGTATAACACAGTTGTGCTGTGTAAACACAAAATATTTGTGAAAAACTGGTTGATCTGATAATACGGTGGGAAACACAATCAACTACACCTTTGTAGCAGGGGCGTTGTTAGACATAAAACTCTACTGGGGCACAGGCCCCTATTCATATCCCTTTTTTTCTTCCAAGCGTGCTGCGCACAATGCACTACTCGGCTATAGAAACTCCCCTTGCTTAACCCACAGTTCAGGGACGCAAATTTGATATCAACTCAATAGTCAATAGTATCAACTTCATTTGAGCACAAATACTGTTTTTTTGAGCTTCATGTAATATTGTTTTTATGTTTTAGTCCAAATAAGATGATCTGTAGGCCTATCATTTAGAAACTTTTAGTTTTGTAATGTTTTCTTAGCCTACCTCAATTCTGACTTGTGTGCCGAGTCCAACACCTGGACTTCTGTGTGCGTGCTGCAGTGGCTATTTGGCAAGCTCAGAAGAGTGCGCTAACATGGAATTCTGCGTGCATGTTAAACTGCTTTAATTTTACAAGCGTTGATTGGGATACTGCGTTTCTTTTTTCCGGGATTATCAATCTAAATTAATGCACAGGCTAAAAGTAATTGTTAAAACTCAAACTTTAGATTTTACTGGGGCACAGCAGATTTATACTGGGGCACGTGCCCCAGTAAAAAGGGTCTAACGACACCCCCTGCTTTGTAGTAGACAACTACAACATTGGGCAAAATATTTTCTTGCCTACCATTTTTGGGAAACTTCGGTATGCAGCTCCACCATGTGGACGGAATGTGGTGGATGTGGAGAAGAAAAATCAAATCCAATTCATATCAATCTTTATTGTATTTAGAAATCCACGCGTCAATTCTTTTTTTAATTACTTTTTCATTTACAACAGGGGAGAATGAGACAAGCTAAACGTCATGCCTTTTCCAGCAGGCGCGATGCACTACAGGATGGGCAGAAAGGGAGGGGAGATACATAAAGTGCTTTTGTCAACAGTTTTTTTTATATAGAAAAGGGGTAAAAACAAAAGGCTTGAAGTTTGGGGTGATGGGAGAGAAGGAGAATACGAGTGTGGAGGCGGTGGAACATAGACACTGGGGGGTGGGGGAATTTTCAAGGAAAGTGGGGGTAATTCTTAAAAAAAAAAAAAAAAAAAGGTTCAGAGGAGTGGTCTCAGCCCAGGATCAGACTGGACTTGCCACCAGGGGGGTTTCTTCGCCCAGCAGCGGAGGAGGCAGCAGGGCTGGCTCCCGAGGGAGCGGAGGGCAGTGATGGCTCCTCCCTCTGCTCCTGCTCGGCTTCACCGTCCTCAGGACATTCTGTCACACACAGGTCAACCAGACAAAGCAACAGTCACCACAGGATTCGGTTGCTTCAAATGTCTTCCCTCGCCCATGGCCTGGGTTTCTTATCTCAATTGTTTAAAGCTTTAGTAAAATGAATTGGACCTGAACACATTTCTCAACCCCAGCAAGTGATCAACTGTGCTTCACAGCCCTTAATGGAAGCAGCCGTTCTCTGTAATGGAAAATGTACTAAGGACTAAGTTCTCAAAAGATCTCAGTGTTTGACATGGTTGTAGAGTCTTGCAGCAAGAACCTCAAGTTAGGCTTCCCCAATTTAAACATGTGAAACAGTTCCAAAATACAGTATAATATTCACTTTGAGTGTTTGAACTGTTGCCCAAACAGTGTGCTGGGTTAAAACATGCACTTGGAACCAGAACAGATCGTTCTGGGAATTAAACAGTCCTCCTATGAGTGGTGTTATAGAACAGGTGGCTGAGTAGAGGCCATGGCGCTGTCATGACAAGGTCCACACATCAAAGTGAATTTTTGATCATTCATTATGACCGCAAGCAGTGGCTTAAAACACAGCAAACACACAAACCTGGACAATGATACATAGCGTTTGAATGCACTGTAGACAGTGGGAGGGATATGACCTACATTCTTTTTTTTATTTTTTGGGGGAAAGGCAGGAAGAGTGGATTATCTGGGCTGCCACAGTCTATGAGACCATTCACTGTGGACGCTACTTGGCTAATGTGTGTCATGCCCAGTTGTTTACTCCAGACAGGAGACAGATAAAGGGAGGTGGAGTGCAGATTCTTCTCCTATCAAACCCATACAGTTATAAGGGTCCAAACACAAATATTACTCGGTTTGAATCAAATAAGCGGGAAAAAAAAGGCAACTTGTGGGGGGTTCAGGACACTGTACTTACCATCATTAGCCTGTTCATGCACTTCAACCTGAAAGAGCAACAGGGCGGCTAGTTAGTCACACGTGGCCAGTTGGGCGCTCAGTGTGGGGCACAAAATGGAACTAAAAACCATCCATAGCTAGAGAAGAGAACCCATTAAGACTGGCAGTAAGTGTGCTTCTAATTACATCCTACATGCAACAGTCAGTCGTGAGACATACTGCCCGTTACTCATCGCATTATCACTACCTTAGCAGCAGAGTTGCAGATCGAGGTCTGCTCTAGGCCGTCGTTTTTGGGGAAGAGGAGGGGCTGCGGGCAGCGTCTCAGGGGGGCCGAGGGCTCCCCACACAAGATCCCAGTGGGCTGCCCACCTGCAGAGAGATGACCCAGTCAACGACAGCTCACATTACACACTACCCCCAGTTTTGTGCATATACATTTTTAAAATATATTTTTTGGGGGCATTTTTAAAGCTTTATTGTACCGTTTTAAGGCAAGTGTAACAAGAAAGGCAGGGAAAGAGAAGGGGGAAGACAGGCAGCATAGGCCGCTCCTCCACCACCCCCAGTTTAGTATTTTGTTGAGCTTTTTTTGGGAGTGGTAGTGCTAGCAAGTTCTGAAACACTGATCCTCAGGCTTCTTGTAAAACAGTCAGCTACCATTTGTTTCATTATAACACTTTGTGATAGCCAAAAAAGATCAGCTGATAATTCACATCCAGAAGGGAGAGCAAGGAAGCAGGCAGACATTTTCTCCACTACCATACAGTCAATTTTCAAGAGTAAGCCTGAGCGACTGGAGCTGATTCACGCTCACTGGGATTTCATCTGCTCAGATTTCACAGAGCTCAAAGTCACCAGAGAGCATTTGCCAAACTGACATGAGAAAAAGGCTGAAAACCATGTTTGCAGCACCAAATCCGATTGCCTGGATAGTTCAGACGCCAGAACAGGCCCAAAAGGAAAACACTAAATGTGGATGTTGTCCAGACAATCAGTATACCAACCGTCACACAGCCCAACCCCACACACAGACAAACCAACACACAGAGGAAACCATTTAGGTCACTACATTGCCACTTTCTAATCAAGTTGCATGAATCAGCATTAAGTAGCACTATGACTCAACAAGGACTCTTCTATCCAGACTCTGCTTTAATTAACCAGACCATCGAGGCGCTGAATGTTTGCCAGTGAAGACAGTGAATGTTTGCCAGTGAAGACTGCACAATGGATTTGCCTCAAGTGTCATTTAGCCTAGATTGACTGTGATAATAACATTCAACAAGCGCTACATACAGTCCAGACAAAAGGGAAAGTGAGACGTGTACCACTACTGGGGTTGACAGATCAACAACATCAGAGGGCAGCAGTCCCTGGCTACAGTAGTGAATCTCCACTCTGATTGCAGAGTGGCTCTGGAGACGCTGAGAACAAAGCCACAGTAATATCATCTCTGGGCAAACACAGTGGGGCCAGGCAACTAACTGGCTCAACCCACCAGACAAATAAGGCTAATGGAAAATCTAAACAAATCTATGCTTATATTTCAGCTCAAGCATAGTGTAAGCAGAATTGGATGGGTCATTGCTAATATCTCAAGTAGATACATAGGAAAGTGCTTGTCCTGGTCTCAGAATGGAGGTGGTTGGAGTGACATAACCACCCCACAACCACATATATAATTACTGGTGTTGAGAAAAATATAGTCTGAGGAGTCTTGGGATTCTGAACCTTAGTTAGTGGCCTTGCTTTGTTCAAGCAAAGCCAAGACTGAAAAAAATACAACAATACAAACTAGGCCGTCACTTTTTAAAAACCGACGTGTTTGACAAGAAACATGTTATTCAAGTTCTGGTTAAACTGGTGCATTTCATCAGACCGACAAGCCAGCTTTAAAGCCAACACAGGCCAACCACTCAGGACTATCTGGCCAAATAAAAATGAGGTGGACATTGCAGCTGAACTGAACTTGAACTGACCCTGAGACAACTGAAGCAAAGCTGGAAAACCGAGTCTGACACATAGTGCTAGCAGCTGTGCCTCAGAGGTTAAAAGTCAAGGTGAATACCCCATTCTCCAGAATGATAGGGCACACCAGACTCTAGGCTGACAAAACAAGGTTTAGACAACATTGTCAACTCAATCTGGATTTCATTAGACTAGGAATCTGACTATATGGGTCTATATGCATGAATGGTTTGGTTCCACAAAATATAGTCATGAATAGTCAGATGACTTGTCCAGACCCTAGATTAGACTACATTTAGGAAAATGATTGGTACAAACTGGATAATGTAAAAACATGGAAGGCAGGTCTAGTTCTCACCCATGGTCTGTTTGGTATACAATGCTTTCGGCTCATAGCCGGTCATAAATAAGTGCCTTAGAACTCATTCAGATTTTAGTTACACAGAGTATTATGACATGCAAAACAGGAACATGGTAAGGCAACCTGCATCCTTGCATCCCAACAGAAATGTATGTTTATTTAAGTATTGTAAATAAGCAACACTAAAGATTTAATGTAGGTATTAGGTTGATAGTGAGGAACAATTCTCTTTAATGAACGGAGAAGCGTTGGCGGGGTCAAACAAATCCTGGAAAAGGAGAGGATTTGAATACAGGTTTTGTAGGTCCAGTGAGAAAACTGAACTAGCTTCTGTGAGAAGTAATGTTGGCTACCAGGTGGGTTGTTCCTCCGATGGGCGTGGGGGTCATCAGGTTCTGCGAAGATGTTGGACGCCATTTTGTTTTTGCGAACAGGCGTTTTGTCATCATCTGTGCCAAAAGATATGTTGGATGCTCCGCCCGGCGGCCGCAGTACCCTGTGGGATGACAGAGGGTTAATGTTCTCTGTCAGCCAAACAAACATACACACTCCCCTTTCTTCCCCCCCCCCCCAGGTTAATCCAAATACAAAAGAGTCATGTAACACTTGTGATCAGCTGCATGGAAGAAATCAATACAATAATTCAAGTGGCTCATGGATGACACCTCATTGCTCTCCTACTCTACCCACAAATTCTCCCCTCCCTGAGCACCGGCTGTCAGATGCTTACAATCTCTCCCCTACAGCTGACTCTAGTCTCCGCCTCTGAGCCCAGCCGAGATTCCATTGCAGTGACCAAGATCATTTTCATTCCAGTCTAGGCTACATTTTCATTTCCAACATTAGATGTGCCAGCAAATTCAGCCTATATACTGCCTATAAGTCACAGCCACGGTAACTAAACGAGAATTTAGCTTGGCAATTGTGAATAGGATATCCAAAGCAAGGGATGGCAAACCCTACTTTCAAACAACATTCTGTCCTCCTCTGACTGAACAAAGAAGACACGATAATGAGAAGGAAAACATTTCCCAAAATCCCTTTAGTGTCCTAAGGACAGTCGGGTGGACGACAGAAATTGATGTGTTTGCAGAGCCATTCCTCGACCCCTCCCGCGGCATCGCCTTTTTTCAGAAACACTGCCGATGAATCCACCAGCTGACACCGAGCAGCTGTCCAAGAGGCAAACTGGACCCAGTAAAAAAAACTTCGCTAACAGCACGGGCAAAAACGTCCAGAAATACTGGGGAAACGGTGACAAGACTAGAAAATGGATTTGCGTTTGGCAGTGAACGTCCCCCACGCTAGGTTAGCTAATCATAATGCCTAAACCAGGCTTCACCTCCTGTCTAGTTAAGATGAGCTCATGCTTTCCACACAGGCTGCGAAGAGAAAAAGCTTTATGGAGACCCCACCCTAGCATGAAAAGGGGAATATTTTAATTAATGACCCGATTAATAAATAAATCCAAATCTCCGGCACACCCGTTAAAACAGCAACACTAGTACTAGCTCTACATTGAAGACTGGAAATACTGGTTGCTAACAGCAATGCATACTGTACAATGACAAAATATTTTACTATTTTGAATGCCTTCGTTGTAAACTTGAAAATGAGATGTCACTGAGAGACTATGCAATGGTCGGAGGCAGCAAGGCTGACAAACAAGGCTAACGCTAGAAGCTTTGGTACGGCAAAGATAAAGTCAACTGTAAAGATTTGCAGGCGCTTAGCTGAGCCCACACCCAATGACCTGCATTGGCGGCAAGCCGACAGTTGATGAAAGACGATTCGATATTTTAGTACTTAATTGGAGTACGGATGGTTAGCTAACTTGGTGAGACATGTAGCCTAAAATAAATACCCAACTATCTAACAGCAGTTATTTGACACAATTGTCGACACTTCCCTTTGACTGTGTGGCAACAGAGACTGAGATGCAATGAGCTGCATCATACTGTCGGAAGAGAAAATGCAGCGAGTGCTTTGGCAGACTTCAAAGTTCAAAATTTGTGTTAGCTAGC
Source organism: Osmerus eperlanus (assembly GCF_963692335.1). Lineage (NCBI taxonomy): Eukaryota > Metazoa > Chordata > Actinopteri > Osmeriformes > Osmeridae > Osmerus > Osmerus eperlanus. The sequence continues at coordinate 9,259,101 of NC_085019.1, forward strand.
TCGGTACTTCGGTGAACACACCGCTATCCTTTAAATATAGTGGTAGGCTATTGGACTGAACTAAAATAAATAATAATATTCCGTGACAATTATATCCGCATTGTTAACTATAAAACCAAAAAAGGACAAAGGAAGCACAATCTATCCTAGATTTTGTACTGTAGCTAGCCAGCTACAGTATCATCGATGTGTCTGGCTATCGTTTGCAAAGACAGTTACTGTAGACTACGTACAGTATCCAGAAAGTGTAGCAACTGCCAAATTAGATAGCCAACTTGAGCTAGACATGTGTAGCATACTTTGCAAGATACAGTAACATTGGCTAGGAAAAGAGTTCACAGCGTCAGATTAATGAGCCAGATAACGTTTCCTACGAGTTCAGTTAAATCCCCCAAAAAATCGACAGCCCGGACATAAGACGGTTAGCTCTAGTTAACTAGATTACAGTATATTAGCTAGCTGTCTGGCTAACATGGGTGGTGTTGCTGGTGGTTAGCAGGCTTGCCTGAACCCCATTTCTTTTGTTTGTCCATGAAGATTTTTCTGATTCATGACTACCTGGAACTGTTTTTAGCCCCGGGCTCCATTCCTTGAAATGTTGTAGTCGTCGTCATCTTGAGGGTCTTATTCACTGCCTTTGCGTTGCAATTGAATTGATGAAAGTACAAATACAAAATGTGTATCTTGCCAAATCTTAATCGCACAGATGCCAAAAATCAGGACGCAGACTCCACCCGACTCTACTTGAAGTACGCACGAGACAGGCGAAAAGGGCGTTCGGACAAGTTATGCCTTACCACAAAGTAACAGCCCACAACAGTTCCAGTCGCTCTGGTTGGACAGTATCTCAAAGACCCTGTTTGTGATTGGTAGCATGAGCCGCCACTCAATGTCAACGATATTCCACCCACACAGTGGGATGTGCTGGCACAAAGCAAGAAACCGAGTGCAATTCTTTTATCAAATTGCTTTAGATACGGATAAAATACAGACATGACTACCCGTCATAAAAAGTAGCCACAGGCGTTGGGATTAAGATGTTGATCAGGTTATACTGCATTTTCTTGTAGAATGCTCTGAGATGCAGTCAAAATGAAATTAGTTTGGTTAAAAAGAGAGAATAACTTTATTTAAACAAGACATTTGTCAGACAATACAGATGTTAAGTTGAACTGAAACATATCTTCAGGGTTTCCTTATTCAAAGTATGGCCTTGTCAAACTATGAACGAGACAAAGTTTATTCTACACAACCACTACTATATAAAAAAGATATAAAACCAATTTTCTGAAGCAGAAGACAGAAAATAAAGTTGGACAACAAACCAGCCAGTCTACATATGATCTCTGAATGCTAACCAGTAACCACTTTTCAGGTCCTGCAACATTTGCCACATTATGGTCTGAACTTATTGAACGGTAACTCTGATGAGGATGTTTATGTACAAAACAGGATTAAAACAAAAGTAAGAATGAAAACACTATACAACAGCAGTTATATATAACTGTGACAATGACACCTCCTTCTGCATGGCATTAATTCTGGGATGGCAATAACACAAGTCTCAAGGAAGCGGTCTGGGTAGAAGTAGGGTGTGGTAGAAGGGTAAATAAGGGTAGAACTTTGTTGGAATCTGTGGGGTACTTAGTTGAAGCCCCCTGTCTGTTGTTGGAACACATCAATTGTGTCTTCATCTTCCATTTCCAACTGTCAGGAAAAAAGTATGTAATTTAATGTAAAACCAAAAACTGGTAAATGCCTATAAATATCCAAACCAAACCCACTGTAAAAAAACAACAACCTGGCATTATAATACACTTTACCTTAACAAATACAGTATGCATTCTTTCAAAATATACAAATCAGACTACCAATAGTTTCAAAGCTTACCTGTGCAGGTGTGTCCGTCTCGTTTATTGGCTGTCCATCAAACCTGAACCTGATTTGCCGCATTGTCAATCCCTGTGGACATAGAATCACAAATGTAAATGTACCATAATTTTCGTCATACCTATGTTCATACTCATTTCAACAAAAAAAGGAAACAGCAGCATTGGGAGGGAAGAAAAAACTTCCTATTGAAAGTGAGTGAAGCTTGCTCTCATTCCAAGGCCTCAGTGGTTATGTGAGACATTAGATCCATTTTATGGAGACACTCCACAATGAGATTAGGCACAAGCAGGCCTGGATGAGGGAGGACTAGCACATCGCTAAAACAGCTCAAGCAACTCTTTATACTCTTACCACATGCTGATCACATACACTTGCTGGTGTAAGCAGCAAGGAAACAAAGAATCCTATATCAGTGCATTACAGAACAGTTTTAAGTATGCAGTGGACATGGAGGAATACATGCAAGACTGTTGACATACAGAGGACAGAAATATGTTTCATGCCAATGAGGTCACTGTACATCAAGAACACAGTTCTTACAGATGTGTTATAAAAAATCAGGGTAGATCTGTAATTCCATTTCACAGTGTGGTGATGACCCAATATGGAGCACTAATATAACTAATATAGTATTATCTATAGACTATGTATAAGAATGTGTAGATGCAAAGGGCACCTGCCATACTCACCTGTCTCTCACAGTATGCCTTCATTAGTTTACTGAGCGGCGTGTGCCTTTTGATCTTGAACTGCACCACCGAGCCATCTTGTCCTGCCACCTTTAAGTTTATATGGTCGTTGTTTTCAGTCTTTACTCCTTCCTGAAACAGAAGTACACAAAGGTCTTATTAGTAAAAGGCCCCTGCTGAACTAAACTATATATGGCCTAATGTTAATTTAATATTTGCATTTTATCTATCATGTTTGCTCTCAATACATACTTCAGTAAGTGAGACATAATTTAAGACCTTTTGAAGTAAATCCTAAGTAACTAATGCCACGCAGGATTATTTCTGCAAAAACATTAATCGTTTTTTTAATATCATGCAAACCACCACAAAATACCAATATCAAGTGGTTGAATAATTGCCCATTTATTAATGAATAAACAGGTTAAGCATGTTTCAACGTGTTTCACAAGATTTGGGATACAACATCAATAGTAAACGGCACTATAATAAATATGTCATACGGTATTATTTTTGCTCAATGGAATGGAGATACACAACCTTCATTCAATTTCACAAATCCAAGTCTCTTGATCAACTACTTTATTCAGACACTTATTGTTAAAGCATGGGTGTTCATTTGTAGTCAATTTTGAGTTAATCCTAGTCTTAAATACTTTGCTACAGTACTGGGACGTCTGATTACCCTAATAGTTGTAGTACCCTTTTGGTCGATGACAAGATTGCAATGGTGAACTTGCGACTTCTGTTGATGGTGCATGAACTCGATTGGAACCCCAAAGAAAACTAGCTTGCTAGGTCCAGTGGTAGGTTTTTAGTCGTTACGTTGTAGTGAACGTGAATAAGGAGTAATTTGTTTAAGTAGTTTTAACCAGCCATTGTCGTTTTTGTATTTATGTTTGTCTAATGTTATTCAAAGCATTGTTTGACTAAATTAACACTGGGAAGAGAACCCACAGGAAGCTAAGCTAGCTAAAAGCTAATGTGGCAATCAATGGGTCAAGTTATAGTAAACAACAATTGATAAGTTACAGCGCTGATGTTTAAAACATTTTTTTTATCAGAAGTTAAGAGTCTAATTTATACGCCAAAGTATGCAAAAAATATAAGATTCCGAAGAGATTTTACTATATTATTCTATTCTACTTTCCATCGCAGCTGGTTGGCTGGGAATCAAGGAGCAATCTACGCGCCCATGAAAGCGCGTTCACATGTCTTCCGGTGTATCCAATGAAGTAGTTGCAGTTTTTATCTAGCAATAACTTGAATAAGATAAGATCAGGACTGTTTAATTATCCAGTGTTTTTTTTCTATTGTCTATTTAACTTATCTATGTGACATTGCAAAAAAAATGTATACACATTTTCAAGGAACTCACCTTGGGTTTTTCGTCAGCCATGGTTACTCTATTTGCGCTTCTCTACGCCGCCACACAAAGAATGGACGTGAGCGCGCACGTACTCGTTCTCGGATAAAATGTTGACCCTGCGTGCGCGATCACGTATCCACGCGCATTCCATCAGCTTTCTTTTTATTGGCTTAGGATCGGTCACGAGGAAACGTGCTCAGTCTTGGCATTAGCGGGAGTGTCATGGTGCGCGTTAAAGTAGCAATCGGTCACACGTGCACGCGCATTTACAACATTCCCTTTTGTTTTGTTAGCTTTTTTCTAGTGTGCACATAAAAAATACACAGTGTAATAGGTTATTGGTTTAATGATGTACTCGGGTGAAAATAGAAATGTGTTTGAATCAAAATATTTACTAAGAACATTGAGAGATGAGGCATTGTCTCAGAGAACAGATCTTCTGCAGCCATCTTGTTTTCATGTCATGATCTCAACATTTCCAACCAATTATCCACAATCCATTACAGCACCCCAGACACCCCAAAACATAAAGCTCTCTTAATGATCCATGTAAGTGAAGTTAATTTCATTATCAAGAATTATTATTGTGACTTATTGTAGTAAGTAGCGTCTGCTAAATGACTAAATGTAAATGTAAGTAAAATAGCCTTCACTGAACGTTTAGCATAGGATACCCTTAGAAGGGGTTAATATCGCAAGACACATCTGCACCTAAAATCTGAATCAGTATGTTTTATAAAGCAATAATTTAGTATTTTACAATAACAAAAGGTTAATTGCAAATGTTCAATCTTCCCTGCACTATTTTTCGAAACCAATATATCAGTACATCTGTATTTCACACACCCATTAAACATCAAGTTAGTAGATCTCATGATGACCCTGAAAGGGTGAGCCATGATGTGAGTAGAGACTGAGAAAGGGGTGTCTTCACTACTCCCTTTACTGGGATTGTAGTCAGGCACGTCAAAGGACTTCTATGACATGCGCAAGGGTCCTTTCGCTGAATGATTGAGGCGCCTTCTGTCTGTAGTTCATAGTTTGAAATGTTGATAGTATTTTCTTTGCGTCTCTAACTTGATACTATTGGCCAGCGTTCTTTTTGGTACCATAGTTATTAGTAATGGAGGAAGTAGATGTTGAGCCAATAACTACAGTAAGTAGACCGACCCGTGGTATTTATGTATCGCTACTATCTAGCTTGCTAACGTAGGTAGCTAAGCTACCCTTAGCAAGTGTCATAGTGTGCAGTGTGGTTCAAATCACCACATGGATGCTTAAACTATCTGTGTGGCTGTGGACCAAGTTTTAATTGTATAGATGTAATAGGTTTATTGTATAGCTAGCGGTATAAAGAGAAACTAGCTAAGTTAGATAACACCAAAATGTGTGCATTGACACCAGTATCAACCCATTCACACTGAACACCCCATTTTCTTTCACAGGCTATTCCAGGGGTGAACAGCTATCAGAAGCACTTGGGATTTGAATGGGGTCCAGGAGATATATTGGTTTATGAGACCATCTATAAAGCTTCAGGTAGTGATTTGAATCAATTTCCCATTACACCAGCTTGTTGTCTTGAAAAACCTATATGTCTGTATTCTTGTTCTTATCAGGTGCTGGGAATTCAGGGCAGGAGTGTTCCCCCATCCATGAGGTCATGAAAGATGAGGACATATATTCACCCAATTTAAGAAAACTTTTCAATGAGTCCCATCACATCTTTGTTGGACTGCAGAGAATCAATGAAGATCAGCCCAGCAAGAACAAGAAACCCCAGTTAGTTCACTTGAACATTGAGCATTTTTCTTATAGCTTGATAACTTTTTTTATAACTGTTCATCTTTACCTCCTCAGATTTGTCAGTATAAGCAAAAACTACAGATCAGTGATCCGAGCTTGCATGGAAGAGCTTCAGCAGGCTGCAGGTGCGGTATGGCAGCATAACAACAACTATTCTGGTCACGTGTTTGGTACACTTTCTCTTTAACAGCCTAATTGTACTTTCCAGTGTGTACACAAGATGCAGCTTTGGTCCTGCAATACAGCAATCAGGTAAGAAGAAGCGTCTTAAGGCCTCCACAAATCCCTTTGTATCTTGTTGAAAACAAACGCAAGCATTTGTGACAGCCATGCCTTCCATGTCGACAACAGGTGTCGATCCTGCTGGCTATAGAGATGATCTGGAATCTGTGCGAGGTGCTGTTCATCGACGCGGCTCCAGGTTTGTGTCTGAAACTTAAGCCACTCCCCCTGTGACTGACTAATGTGAGCGTGTCATTAATCCTACAACCCTAAAAGGCATGATTCCTTCTCTGACCTCTTTGTGTGCAAACAGCTGGCACTCTGCTGCTCCACCTGCTAGACTGGGTGAGGCTGCATAAGGCCGACGTGGACGAGAAGGCCATGGAGGTGCTGCAGAGTGAGAGCCCCACAGAGCACCCAGTTTACTGGGATGTGGTACGTGTACATAGCCTGGCTCTGCCCTCCTACGTACTTCCGCTCAATTTAGATTTTGCTTCTGTACTAGGTCTGGACATGAGGTACGTAAGTCAGATGTCTCCGGTTAATTTTCTACCTGTCCAATCAGCGAACAGAGGGAGTGGCTGAGAACGATGACGATGATGTCGTGCTCTAGTTTGTGTTGTAGTTCCGTAATGGCGGCGGAGAAAGATGCGAACGAAGCCATTCGGTCCGTTGTGGCAACGCTGCCGAATATCCAGAAGTTAAAGCCGGAGCAAGAACAATCTTTGATCCCCACGGGGTTCGTTTGATTTTCCAGCTAGCTCCGTTAGTCGTGAAGGAGTTGGCTAAGGCGAACGCTAGCGATTGGTTATGGCAGATCCAGAGTGGCTCTGGGCAGATCCAATAGTTTTAAACTTCAACAGAGTACCCGCCTTCAAGGAAGTCAACGCTTTTCAATGGAGAGAGCCCAGACTCTGTAAAAATGAAATGTACGAGAGTCTGGTTAGGACCAGGCTAACGTGTACATGCTCACCCACACACTCCCTCTATGGAAATGACTGTTCAAGCGTGTGTTTCCCTTCCCCCTGGTAAATGCAGGTGCTGAGCTACGTGCTGCAGGGGAGGATGGACGAGGCCAGGCAGGTCCTGGTGAAGCAGGCCACTCTGCAGCCTGCGGCCAGGGTCATGTTCAAACTCATGGACAACCTCCTCACAAAGATGCCCATCTACAATGTACAGTACTTCTTATTACAATGGTCTACGGCCTGTTAAGGCTCAGAATACTATGCTTTGGAAACATCCGTTTAATCCCAATTTGACCACTTTATGCTTGACCACCACTGCTATGTGTCTACTAACACCTCATTCAAAGCCATCAAGTCGTGGCCTCTCCCATTAAGTAAAACTGCCCATGTCTTTACGCAGCCTGGAGGAACCCAGACGCTGACCGAGTTTGACGTCAAGTGGAGGCACTGGCACGAAGAAGTGGACCGCTGTATCCAGGACAACTCCTTTGCCAGCAACCCCCATCTGGAAGTCATCTGTAAGGTCAGTGTCATCTGTAAGGTCTTGGTCCCGGAACCTAAGCCACATTCCAATAAAATGTGTCCTTTCCTCCTCCCTTCCTTGAGATAATGTTTGATCTATCATTTGCAGATCTTGGTAGGGGATGAGGATATTCTACTGGAACACAAGGAGCTGCTGAGTACCTGGTATCACTTTCTGGTTTCCAGGCTGCTCTTTTCTCACCCAACAGTAAAGCCTACAGAGCTGCACTACTATGCACAGGTACTACAACACACTCTCCACGACTACATTACCCAGCATGCAATGCTGTTGTATGACAGGAAAACTACAAACAAGTACCCTTTTTTGTAAGGTTTTAAATTATAAGCAAGATTCTAAGCTACTATTGATGTTTCTGTAATCGAATTAGGTTTATTGTGTGATTTGAAGTGTGTTGTTTTAAAGTGTCTGTAAGTTGGTGGTGTGTGTGTTGCAGTCCAGTATGGACATGTTTCTGGACATGAGGAATGCTCCGGAGCCTCTGGACAGTATCCTGCTGGCGGCGTTTGAGTTTGATATCCACCAGGTCATCAAGGACTGCAGGTCAGGAGGACACACACACACACACACAGGCACAAACAAAGAGCAGTTTCCTGTCCTTTCCTTCGTTATTAACTTTGTGTGCTGTTATTGGATTTTAGCATCGCTCTCAACAACTGGTGGTTTGTGGCACATTTGACGGATCTCCTGGACCACTGTAAACTGCTCCAGTCTCACAATCTACAGTAAGAAATGCCACAATTTCACAAGGCGTACATTCAAATCAACTGTTATTGTACAAGCATGACCAGAGGCTATACAACAATGTGAGGATACTATAACTAACCAGATCGGGTCTGCTTTTGTGTCTTTCAGCTTTGGCTCTAACTTGAGGGAGTTTCTGTTGCTGGAGTATGCCTCAGGTCTCTTTACACACCACAGGTGAGACATCAAGAATATACTGAGGATGTCTGTATCACAGACCTGATCAATAGAGTCGACCTGATTGTATGACTACATCCATTTAATCACATAGCAATTTAAGACATTCAGCTAATTTGAGGCAATTGTCCTTTGGACAAGTACATTAACGTTTCACTTGTCCATGCACAAAATTCACTTGTCCAGGTAAGGATTTATCATTTTATAAAAAAATTGTGTTGACGTTAGCTAGCTAGTGTCGGCAGCTGTGTACCTAGCAAACATTAGCTGCATTTGTATCGGTTAAATTTACGTAGTTAAATATCAGCTAATATTCAACTGTAAAGTATACACCTTTTAAAGGATCCCTTGGTAAATCAGCCTCTGCCGGGTAGAAAGTGAAATTGTAGAAAAAATTAAAAGTTAACAACAACATTTAGTGGCAAAATCCATTGTTATCTCTACAAAATTATTTTATAATAACTCATAATTTGTGTTTTGCTAATGCAGAATACGGTAAAATATAATCGGTAAAATAGACGTAATGAGTGGCACATAACGCATAGCATTTTATTTTGTTTGAGTTTTAACTTGTCCAGTGGGGCGAGTACATTTCTCTTGCCCTACAAAAAAATCCACTTGTCCCGGACAAGCCTTAATGTCAAGCCTGACATTTAATATAGCAGTGCCTGATCACACAATATCACCTGTTGGTGTCTGCCTACTATATTATGGAAGGTCGAGGATTAGCACATAGTGTTGGGACTGCGATCGTAACGCTATATTTCCACGTGTAAGCGACCTGTTCCCTGTGCTCGTGTGTCTCCTAGTCTGTGGCAGCTGGCGGTGGACTACTTTGACCACTGTACGGAGTTTGGGCGTGTGTACCTGGAGCTGCAGATTGAGCGTGTCCCTCTGGACACGGAGCGCAAAGCCCTGAAGGTGCTGAGGATCTGTGAGAAGAGGCAGATGACTGAGCAAGGTGGGCACCACACACACACACACACAAACAAACAAACATCATTCACTCTCTCGGTCTTTCCCTCCTTCTCAAATGCGCACACAAGCATCCTAATCTCCCTCCCCCCTCTAAAACACACGCACCCCACTTTACCACAGACACAATCATCTGATTGTCCTCCTGTGCTCTTAATGACTATAACCTGGTTGCATCTCCCGCTGTCTGTCTGCACTGCCAGTGAGGAGCATCTGCAAGATCATGGCCAAGAGAGCTCTGAGGAACAACCGCCTGGGCTCGGCTCTCTCCTGGAGCATCCGAGCTAAAGATGCAGCCTTCGCCACGCTCATCTCCGAGAGGTCCCTCTCTTTTTTTTAGACATTTTAGTCATTCAGTACAAACTTCTTTTCAAAGCTACTTAGAACCAGTATGTCTGTCTATAGTAGGTATATAGTTAACTGATTGTATCTCAGACATTGTTAGTTGAATCTGGGGTCTCAAAAACCTTCAATAACTTTTATTGTCTTATTGACATATCTCTAGTATATGTTTTTTTTTTATGGTTTATCTTCCACCTTTATTAATATGTATTTAAAATTTGAATCCTAATACTGTTTTTTATACCGCCCTGTCACGTGTCAGGTTCCTTCAGGATTACTGCACCAAAGGCACCTTCTCTGATCTGGACCTGATTGACAACCTGGGATCGTCCATGCTGCTCAGTGACAGACTCACATTCCTGGGTAACACACCTAGCTACATTCAAAGCACTTAATAGAAACGCACACAAACATACACACACACATGGTGACTGTGAACTCGTGATTCAGTCATCCACTTATCTTCTGTACAAGACTGAGCCTGAATGGTGACCGAGGGACATTAGATCAGATAAAATGTCTCCCGGCCTTATTATCACACTCATTCCTTGTCACATGAGCCAGGCACTGTGTTCTAGATAAGGCAGAGTGCTGACCTCATGCTTCTCCTTTTGCTGCTAATGCAAAGATTTCCAATAACCTGTAGTGTACGGGTGGGCTGGGGCGGCCAGGGAATTTTACCATGGAATGTCAGTTTCACAGCTATGGAGGTTGAACAGACCCTTGAGAACTGAGCTTGATTTCTTTCTCCTCAGATTCTTTACATGTACTGCAGTGAATGTAGTTACATGTGGTAAGTCATGTCAGTTAGAATCAGGCCTGGACCACTGAAAACTTGAGATTGTGTCCTATGACATGCGTACGTACAGTATACATGGTTAATCTACGTTTCTCTGCTCATATCATGTGTGCGCGTATGTAGGGAAGTACCGCGAGTTCCACCGGCTGTACGGCGAGAAGAATTTTTCACAGGCCGCTAAGCTCCTTCTCTCCCTCATGACGGCCAAAATTGCTCCCCGAAGCTTCTGGATGACCCTGCTGACAGATGCCCTGCCCCTGCTGGAACAGAAAGAGGTCATCTCATTCACCCATGACCTGGGGGGAGGGGGTCACTGCTGTTTTGTATCTCATTTGCTTATAGATGAGGAAGTCTGAAGTCTCCTCATTTTGTGGATGCCGTTTGCTGTGTCATGTCCTCCAGGTGATCTTCTCTGCTGACCAGACCCACGAGCTTATGTTCTGTCTGGAGGAGCTCACTTCAGGGACGAGCCTGCCTAACGCTGACAGACCCAAACAGGTACCAGCTCTTCTCCATGTGCTTCCTCTGTGTTCCCCTGCCTTGGTAAAGATGGTCTCCACTCTTATCTCTGTGTGTTTGTCGTATTGCAGGATGAGGATATTGAGGCCACTAAGATTGAGCTTCTGAGACTAGCACTCGCCCGCAACCTGGCCATGGCTATCGTGAAAGAGGGGACTGTGGATGTTTGATGATGGCCATTTTGGAAGAAAGTTGTTTTTCATATTTTTGTACTGTACATAAAGTGATCAAAATGTGTCCTTTGATAATAAAACAAGGATTTTCATAATTGACATGTTATGTACTAATGTAGGAATCCTGGAGTATAGTAGTGACACCCTGAATCTGAACATCCAAAAGCTACACAGCATCAAAGCACATGAAAATCTTTTGAAAGACTATTTATTCATCATGCAGCAGATGGCACACATGTAATACAGTATGTACAAACAAAATGTCTTCCGAGATCTACATTACACATAGATGTATGTTTCACCTCTCTTACAGCAGAACACAAGTACGTCTATGTACAGCACACACACCTATGTGTTTCTCCTAATTCCCCATGGTCAAGACCAACCAAGAGGTGGAAGGTGGGTTAAGGTCAGACGTGTCCTTAGCAAAACATAGTTCAGCGCCTAGCAGATAAGTTATCTTTTATTATACACATACATTAACACATCACCCACTGTTTACACAATTACTAGAAATGACCCAATTTCACAGTTGCAATTCTGTCATTTAATTACAAATGTCTTCACCCTTGTAATTGTGGTTCACTCTATATTCAACTTGGTTTGTTCAGTGATGCACTGAAATACTAAAATGTTAAAATAAATAAAATACATAATTCCAATGCTGACAAAGGTAAATGGAACAAAACAAAATCATATTTTAGCTTCTGTGATTCCTGTCAAATACTCCACGATAACACAAGATGGTGAGAATCTGGGAACGTAAACAAGTACTCTTAAAGTACAGCATGCCAAAATTAGGAATGATGTCAATTTATAAATACCCTTATGGTGCCAAGAGTAATGGCATGACCAACAAGATGCAACATAGTCATATTTGACTTTGAAAGATGGCCCAGAAAACCAAATAACTAATACAGTATAACAAACACAATTTGATTCACTTAAATCATGTCACAAGCATGTAATGAGAATGATCGCTGGATATCCAGTCAAAATATCAACCCACTTTTTCTAGTCTTCCTATCACACACAAGCTCATCTAAATACTGGAGCTGGCACTTGCTGTCTGATACGTCAGTTGAACTAAATAGTTTCCCAATGATATGAAAACATTACTCTCATCATAAATATATAGCTTGAAGTATATATTCAGTAGGCTGAGCTAAACTCAAGTAAATTAATAGTTCTGCAACTCTTTAGCAGCTAGCTTACAGTACACCATAAGCAGAACCTCTCCATCTTAAATCATCTCGCTAAGAGATACAATAAAATGAGCATTTTAAATGGACTTACAAGGACGTTTTAAGCTATCTGTGCGTTAATGGATCAGAAATCAAACTTGAAAACGACATAAAAAAACATTTACAGAATAGTTGGCTGACAGTGACTGTAGTTGTTCTGTTATCATTGCAGCAGTGCTCTCCCACCCTCTCTCTTTCTCTCTGAGGTATGTGGTTACCATACCCCATCATGGAGTGTAACCTGCCCTGTCCCACTCTGGTGGATGTAAGGGGTAGTAAGGGGGCTCTGCTATAGGTGTCCCCATGTGTCGGCAGGGGGGAACTGGTCCACCTCGCCCACCTCTGTGCACTTTCGCTCTCCCAGGGTGAACGCCAGCTTGTACCGTAGACGCACCTTTTCCTGCAACACATACACACCCGTTTTAACCGACATATCTATCCAGGTGCCTCTAATATATATATTCATTCAAATTCATATAGATTCATAATCAAAACATTTGTTAGACGAGAGGCATGATGGACCATTCTACAAAATGTTCTTCACGGCTCAAACACTATCTCGTTGTATACTGGGTGGCGCGATGCTCCCAAAATGAACAAGTACTGTACTTCCTGTTTGTACAGGAAGTCTCCTACCTTCAGCGGGTTGGCCAGCAGCATGACCTGGGTGATGGAGGCTGGGGGCAGGATGGGGTTGAAGGGGGCCAACTCTGTCCCCGACGGGGGCAGGAGCTTCACCTTCATAGACTGAGAGTGTAAAGAAGGGATTCACGTGGTAACTGCAGGATGTCTATACAGGATCTATACTGTATGTGTGTTTACATATGCACCATGCATCATGTTTATATACCTATGAGAATGTGTGGCTTTGTGATAACAGGCGTGTTGAATGTCCTACCTTGGGCACGGCGGCTTGCAGGACCACGTTCTGAACAGGGAGAGGAGCTGTGTTGAGCGTGGACACCACCAGCACCAGCACGTCAGGTCTGCCAGGGGGGCAGTCAGAGGCGAAGTTGAGCAGCACACGCACCCCATCCTTGTCATAGGCTGTCACTGGCAAAACTCTACCTGGAGACAGAAGGAGAGGCCAATCACAGACCGGGATTGGATGCCATCTTGACATGGAGGTATGGATCTGGACTGTGTTTCAATGTGTATCTGCACACATGCATATCTGCAAAAGGTTGTTAACTCTGAACTTCATTCACAGTGTACTGTATATGCAATACTACAATACAATAATAATACAACAATAATGTTCAATGAAGGCTTTAGCAGCCCCAAACCTCCCAACCCCTTCCTCTCGTACTCCCTTCCCCAGGACTCACTGGGTCGGATGGCCTCCAGGGGAACATGCACGTTGGACAGGGACACCTCAGGCCCTCTGGCTGGGCTACCCCCTTGGAGGGAGGGGTGGATGGGGGACAAGGAGCGAAACAGGGGGCTGCCTGGGGCTGAACCCAGCATCTGGGCCTTGGCATGGGACACCGCGGGGGAGCCTGGCATGGTGCCTGGCAGCAGGGAGGCAGCGGGGGCATGCCCGGCCATGGAGGGTGGCACGCCCATTGCCATTCCAAACCCACCGACAGTGTTCATCTGGACAGGCAAACTGGCGATTAAAAAGCACAGAATGAGCACCGTTTGAAAAATACAAGTAAAACACAAAGTACATGAGCAGGGTAGTACAAGTTTTCCCAGACACAGGCTGAAGACAAGACAAAGACATTTGGCAGGAGAATCTCCCTTGACATGTAACTTGGTTACGAAACAGGAACAGTCTGTCACTGGGGAAGCTGTTAACACAGTACAGAAGGCAAGGTAACATGAGCCAGAACACCTCTTGGGCTCTCCAAAGTCCAGCATGGCCAGATCCTGCAGGTCCTGCAGGCTGGTGGAGGCCGGGGCTGGTGGTCCTGTGGAGGTCTGCGGGGCAGGGGCCGGAGAGAACACTGACCCTGACATGCTGCCAAACAGATCCACACCGGGCTCAGGGGCCTGCGAAAGAGAGAACAAGAGGTTTTCCCAACAATATCTCAGTGTGTTTTGCTTGTTAATGCTGTCGCAAAAAACATTCTTGGGAGGATCACAAGATGAACCTGTACCTGTAAGGAGGTCCACTGATTGGATAGTTCATCTAGCTTTGGTTTGGAGTGGCTGTTAAGTGAGGAGGCTGGATCATTCAGGCCTGACAATTGACAAAGCTGAATGTAAGTATATGATTGATGTCAGAACCCAAATGAAAGATTAGACTAATCCATTAGTTATGGAGATACTGCTTTCTATAATTCATTGAGGAGAGGGGTTTGATAAGCAGAAGTTCCCGAGTACCCAGGCAAAGCAGTTCATCATCGAGGAGAGACAGCGCAGTGGAGGCCCTGTCAGTGGCCGAATGGCTGGGGCTGTTGGTCTGACTGGCATGCAGCCCAGCCAGTCTCTTTGGTGGAGGAGGCAAGACCGGGATGGAAAAACCCAGGGGATTGGCCGAGGTGGGGTCCGAGAGCTGTGGGAGAGGGGCAGGCTGAGCAGGATTGAGGTTGGGAACATCGATGCCAGCCAGGTCGATCAAGGTCTCTGTGGAGTCACTGCTCCTTGTGGTCTCTGTACGAGACAGAGAGAGCGGCGGATACAGAGAGAGAGAGGGTGAGCATACATAGAGAGAAAGTGTGTGTGAAAGTGTCTCACATTAAAACATTTCAAAAAAGTTCTCCTTGTGTGTATGTGTTTGTGTGTGGTCCCCTCACCATCACCAACAACAGGTTTAGGTTCCTCATAGTCCCCATTGATTGACTGACCGTCAACAACCTTCTTGTAGGAGTTGATTACCCGTGAGAGGTCATCACTGGCCTGGAGGATGTCTCCTGCAAAGGCCATAGGTTAACATGTGGTACAGGGACACACTGTTGAACTACAACATCAGATTTACACGATAATCTCACCTAAATTTGTGTCATTATCTTCCGTCTCAGTGGCCATCTTGAAAGCAGCACGTCTCAGTTTATCACAGCGGTTGTAGAGTTCCTGAAATGACAATGACAAAAAAGACTTTCAATCTTCAAGCAAAAAGAGGTGTGAGGCGTGTGTCTGTCAGGCATGTACGCGACACAAGCTGAAGACACACCTTGATGAGTTCTCGGTCGGATTCAGAGGACCTGTCCTTGTCGTAGTGCGTGAGCATGTCGCTCAGGAGCTTGACATTGATGTTGACCTCCTCCAGGGTGTGTATGCGCTTGCTGACCTTCTGCACTCTGGCATCATCCTGGACAAACAGCAGTGTCACTACATCTGCTTACTACATATACAGGAATCAACCCTGGGTCCTATTGACTGTTAACAGTATTGCGTTGATGATACATGCAGTGAACTCCTGTGACTAGCCAATGTGTAGGACTTGTTGCACACGTGAATAGCTAGGTGTAGATTTCTTCCCATTGAAACTTGATCTACAACCATGTGTCTATTGGAATAGTGCCTGGTCATTTCTGTAGGAAGCATGAAGGTGTTATTGCTCTCTGACCTCCTTCACCATGTTCTTGATGAGCCTGTTGGCCTCCTGGAGGTCCTCTGGATTCTTGCTCCTTAGAAGCTCTGCAAGCAACTACACATACCCAAACACACATGTCCGTTCATAACCGTGAAACCTATAAAACACCCAATCTTTAGCAGACAGACCAGCTGTAGTCTGCCTTGCCTCTATCTCACCTTGCCCATGTCCTCATTATCAAACACAGGGTTCTTGGGGCGTGTAGGGGGCGATGGGATCAGGGTCTTGTCCACCGGCACATCTGGGTCTGCAGTTACAAGACCTGGACCATATGATGGTTAGAAGTAACACTGCTCTGAAATCGGTTCATTATATTGGCTGTGATGTAAGGAAATGTGAGACGGTGTTGTCTGTCTCTCACCTTGCCTCCTAAGGGTCTGGTAGGCTTCACTGATCTTGGCCTCATTAGGGAAGACCACGGTCCAGCTGTATAACATCTCAATGATCTTCATCTTCACCTTCTCTGACACACTGTCCCCCATGTACTGCAGGGGAGGGGAAATGGGATGTGGCTTCGGTAGTGACCCATGGTAGACACATAGCATATCGTTTCACTAACAACATACACACATAACAGGATAACATGTCAACTCACTTTAGGAGACACCACTTTGATCAGCTCATTCAGAAATCGGTATTTTCCAATTTCATTATGAAATCTTCTCCCGCAGTTCTTCATACATGCCTCTAATACCTGCAAGTGAGGTGGTTCTCATTCAGTCAGCATGGACTTGATTTGTATTTTATGTAGTAGGAAGAGAAAGGATACAGAGTCTATTAATAAGGTCCTTACTGTTAATGCCTGAAGGGCCTCCCATTCTTGAGGCGAGTGGATTTTATGGACAAGCAGCTTTACAGCTATCTGGGGCCTACACAAAGAGTGCAGGTTAGACTGAATCCCAACATTTGCTCACATAGGCTAACATCTAAAATTCATTTATATGAAATACTTTGTACCCTTCTAATTCCTTATTGATCTGGTCACAGAAGCCAATGATGTACTCCCAGTCCTCTTGCCTGTTATTTGGATGGGTGGCTTTATCTGTGATCAGATAGCAAAGCACAAGTATGCCTTACACATTCAGCTAAGACGAGAAGATTGAACATTGAAAAGATCTCACAAAGGCCATGAAATTAACCATTTCCTTTTGCCATTCAATAGCATTTATCTTTTACAGCCTGTCTTGTGATCAATTCCACAAGGCAGGGATTGTCATCCCCCCACGTATGTGCTTTAGCCATTTCGGAGCAAAAGATGGGCTGGTCCTCGAACAATAGCCTAGTTTTAGGCAAATCAACATAGCTGCTACTCTTTTCAATTGCCAATTGAAAAAGTAGAACTGTCTAGTTCCACATCCCAAGAAATATGTCAGACTGACTGACACGCTAGATCTCGCCAAAGAAAACAGACCCAGATTCAGTTCCTAGCTCTCTTTTACTGGGATGAATGATGTGGGGAGCACAGATCCTAGATCTGAAATACATCGAACGCAGTTGCCTTTAGATAACTGAAGAAAGTACGACAGCTAGCATAAAGACAGCATCGCTGTTCATTCAGTGGAATGCATTAGGACAATTACTATATCATTACTAAATGAATGGCTAACTAAGTGAATCACTTACTGAGCCAAGATTCAAGCGTCTCCCCTTCCTGGTACGCCATAGCACTACAAACATCGTGTGATGTCACCAATGTGTGCGCGAGAATCAGTGAATCAATCTTACCGAATAAACATAATCAATACATATATGTACTCAAATTTGAACTTTTCATTTATAAGATATATTAGAATATCGATTGGCAGAATTATGTTAATTCTTGACAATAATAGGGACTCTCTTAATTTTTTTATTTTATTTGAAGGCATCAGCTACAGATACTAAACTGGGGTCCTCAATCTCTATCCACATTATCCAAGATGGCTGCGACCATAACAGGTTTATTAAAACCTTGGACACCGAGGCAAGTCATTATCTTACTGACAAAACAATATATAATATTTATAGAGCATCTCATTGGTCATTTATAGGATAGTATTTGCATTGTAGTTAGTTAACAAGATTACTTTTTCGTCACTGTCCTACCTAGCTTGCTAGTACAGTATCCCTTGCCTGGTACACTCGAACAGTGACAATGATGTTGTTGGCAATGTAGTTTGTCAAGAGCCTATTTGGTTTGTCAGTCACTAGGAATGCGAAATCTGAAATATGTGTTTAATCTCGTGAAAATGGTTACCAGACCCAGTATTAGAAACAAATCACTGCTACCCAAGCAGACTATATGAACAGCTAGACTGTGAAGTAAGAAAATTGTACAAGAAAGTCTGGGTGGATGGCTAACTGAACCTCAGTTCTCGATCTCACTCATTGCGTACAACGCTTGTATGGAGATGTGCTTCTGAATGCTTTCCAAGTATGTAATCAGTTAACATGAACAACCCGTACGTCTGTCTCACCAGAGTGTTCTCAGTGAGATGGAGCAGATACAATCCATACTACCTGGAGCCAGACCCTCGGAAAGACGTGTACGAAATTCCGGAGAACGAATTAACGGCTGAGCAGAAGGAGGAGCGCGAGCGAAAGGCTGTCAGTCCGATAAAGGCAGCAACAAGTGGGGTCACAAGCTCCTTATTCCAAGAACCAGATTTGAAGTAAGAGGAAACATGAAATGGGATGCAGTTTCCCTGTAGTTTCTATCTCCTATATCGTAATAAATTATTATTATTAATTTTTCTTATAGCAAATTCATCAACATGATGATGAAAGATGGCGACAAGGTCACAGCAAGAGGTATTATGAATCAGGTAAGGGAACCTGTTCTCTTGGAACTTGTGTATTGGAATGCTTTCAACAATTTGATTCTCAGCCACTGATAGGAGTTTGGCAAGAGCATGTATCTCTCTCTCTCCCCACAGACTTTGGAAACCATAAAGAGGAAACAGGTGGAGAAGTACCACAAAGCTCCCGATGGTAACAAGGCAGAGATAGAGTGTAATCCTTACGCTATATTTCACAAAGCATTGGAGAACTGCAAACCTGTCATTGGCCTGGCTAGCATACAGAAAGGGGGCAAGTACTACCAGGTACGTTTCACTCAAGCGTCTTGGACATTTTTGGTTGCGATTGCACAATGTGTAGATAGTTTTTAATTGTTCTTATTGTGTCTGACCCACCTGCAGGTGCCCATCCCCCTGACTGAGAACCGCAAGCGTTTCCTAGTTATGAAGTGGATGATTGGAGAGTGCAGGGACAACAAGCATCGACGCACACTCATGTACGAGAAACTGTCCCAAGAACTGCTAGCTGCCTATGTCAAGGAGGGTAACGTCATCAAAAAGAAACATGAAATGCACAAGATGGCCGAAGCCAACAGAGCTTATGCCCACTATCGCTGGTGGTAAATCGATCAACTTCAAAAGGTGACTCAAGAATGGAAACAAACTGCTTCATGTGGTTGTCTTTCCAAGTGTCTGAGGGGAAAGTGGATTCACAGTATACAACTCGACATCTGGTCTGTGTATTGACAGATATTGTAAATAAAGTGATGTGATATATTCAAAATGGTGTATTTCCACAGTGATCTAAACAATGATTTGTCACCGTGTTTCTGTTTTAATATTTTGAAAGGCTCAATAAAAACTTAATGTGAAGTAACTGTAAATGTGAAATGTTGATTATTGAAATGCATTTACATAACCACTGATATACATAACATATAAAAGGAAAGCTGTTCTACACATTTTACCCAGTTTGATTTATTTTAACAAATCAACATGTCAATCAATGTACTGAAAAATGGAAACCAAGCAGTGAACTTTTCATTTGGAACAAGTTATTGATGGCAATGCTTCTATAAAAATATAAGTCTAAGACCCATCCTACCAAGGAACCATCTGTATTCAGAATAGGTACATGTAAAAAAGGTTCCAGAATATTTGGTAATTAGATAGAAAAGACATGACATCAGGAAAACTTTTCTAGTTCACTTGCAACCCTATTACAGTGGTGATGTAGTGTCTGAATATTGTAATAAATACACAAATATATCTTAAAAATAAAAGCTATAAAGAATGTACTTGAACCCCAAAAGTATATCTGGACTAGAAGGCTTACACCTAAGGCAGTACCCACTAGCAGTCATGCAACTTGGTTAGTAGCTCACATTGTTACTACTGGTAAGTCTGCATTACCACCGACAACTAGCGAAAAAGCTCAATTAAGCTCAAGTACAGGTTACTTAAATCTATTAAATAAATAAAAACAGCCCAATATGTGTTAAACATCTTTTAGTTATGGTAGCTATTGTCACTTAACAAAAAAAATTCTCCAGAAAAAGCTCTGCAATTGTTCCAAGCCTGTGTGCAGTGAATCAAAAGGCACTGCTTTGATGATCTCTGTTCAGCTGTCAGCACACTGTTCAAATCAGAAAAGTAACAATACTCCAAACTACTATGTGGAACATCCATGTCAACAAAGTGTTAGTGCTGGTGGGATCTTCAGGTACATTTTAGAAAACATTTTAGAAAATCTGTAAAAAGTATTATCTGCTTATTTAATTTATATAGTCAGTATTGTGGCAGTGTACACAAATAAAACAGTAGCTAAACAAGATAACTGCATCTTCAATTTTGTAGCACCAAATATACCTCTATAAATAAGAAATCTTGGGTATAAAAAACACCAGTAAAATTGTATGTTTTTTTGCCAGCATTGACCTGATTTGGGTGTATTGCTGTCAGTACATTGGCACCTGTTGTATCACCAAAGTTGCTTCAGAAAGGTTTGTTGCACAAACCACCATTGGAAAACCCCTTGTGTGTAGCCTATCCCAACCTAGCCTAACCATGGTCCATTGGTACATTTTAAATAGGAAATTATTGTCAATATCCACCTTAAGTGAAATGCTGCCATGAAGGTTTTGAAAACTTGGTCCACAATTCAAATTATGAACATCGTCCAATGCTGTGTTTCCATTCCTACACAGAAAAACTGTGTTCATATGTAAAGGCCAGACTGTCTCTGAAATGTCAATACCACTTCAAAAAATTGCTGAACTTATGCCATTGAGAAGTGGCTTGGGACTCTGTTCCCAAACAACTCAGAACAAAAAAACTTGAGTTTCTTCCTATTTCACCTTTAAAACTACAAAAAATATAATAAAATATCATAAAATATGGTTCAGAAAACCAAATCAATGTACTTCAGTCTCCTTCAATAATCTGTATTTGTCTGTCAGGTATGTTATTCCAATGCCTCAAGTGAAAATTGTTAAATGTTTCAGAAATCTGGAATGTCAAGCAATAAAAGGCATTTAAAAGAAAATCTGCCTTCAAGAGGAATGTGAACTTCAGTCAAGTACTAAATGCACCAAATGCAAACTAAATATAAAAATCTTAGCAACAACAATCTTTGTCCTTTTTTTGTCAATTGCACATTCCACGTGGCAGTTTGAACAAAAATGTATATTCTTTCTCAACTCTCAACAATCTTAATAGTCCACTGCCCAAACCCCTGCCTTCTCCTTATTCATAATTGATTCTTAAAAGAAACATTTAAACTTAAAAATGTTAAAAGGAAAAGATCTCTTACTCCAATCGACTAGAAGATCAATTACTCCAACTAGAAGAACATACCCTAGTCGTCTGGTGGCTAGTCTATTGGCCGCTTCAGCCAGCTTCATAACCATCCTCACACCAAAACAACCCAGCTAAGCAGCCCAAGACACACTGCCCTCAGGCCTCCTCCCCTACGTCGGTGCACGTTCCGAGGTCAGTCGGAGACTTCACTGTAGTAGTACTTCTGGGCCGTGTCACTGAGCGTCCAGCCACCAGCCCGGAACTCCAGGATCTCCAGCAGAAGGAGCCGGCCCATGGAGCTGAGCCCCTCCAGGAGCAGGAAGCCATCCCGCAGCAGGAAGAAGAGCTCGTCCATCCGCTGGTAGTTCATCTTCTCCAGTTGATCCCCGATGCGGTGCAGCTGCAGCACCAGACAGTCCACCTACAGTCAAGCCGGGAGCGTTTCGGATTGAAGTATTGAAGCATTCCTTAACTCTAAAATAAACTGTCGTTGTCTACATCTATACCCTTTGAAAGCAATTCATCTGTAGATAGAGATTTGAAGAACTACTGTATTTGTGTAGGAACTTACTTCCTCTTCATTGTTCAGAGCATCAGGTTGAGCCAGTCTGAGCAAACAGTCAAACACAGGGTGTACCAGAGCCACCATGGGCATGTTGTTGACCTGAGAATTTAGAACACAAGAAGGTCATAGTGTTCAATGTAAACATGATCAATGACAGAGCTGGCAGAGCAGACGCAAAACTCACACAATGCAGCTTTCTCTCACCTTGAGGTAGTCAAAAACATTGCAGATGAAGGTGACGTAGCAAACCCACTCCTGCAGCGAGCGGAGCCGTGTCTCCTCCCGGGCCTTGAACTCCTGCTGCAGGCGGTTCAGAAGGTTCCGCCGAAACACGCTGCCATTGTTCTGCTTGGCCTCCGCCTGAGAGGGCAGTAGAGAGCAAGGTCAAATAGAGAGGTCATGTAGTGTGCATCAGTTGTCAGTGATGATTCTGGTTATTGACATAAGTTCATTGTAGACAGTAGTACTACTTACCTGAACAATAGTGTAACAGATGCGTCCAGCTTCTTTGCTGAAGAGCTGGTCCTTCAGAGATTGGTCCACAATGACATTGGAGACCTTATCCAGGTCCACTGCACTGGGATCTGAGGACAAAGATTTGCTTTGAGAATAAGCTAAATGAAGAACTAAACACACTGCAACATAAAACAGACTGATGTAAAACAGTCCATTTTAAAATTACTACATTTAATCAGTTTTCTATGTAATAAGAGGAACTAACCTTTCAGTGCCGTTTTCAACAGTTTCTGAGTCTCCAAGTCAAATGACTGGATCTTGTAGTCCTCTTTAGTAGAGTTCTCCATACTATGTAGTGTAGCATCCACTTACAACCAGGGAGTTGTCACACTAAGCTACACATGCAATGCAGAGTAGTTTAGTGGCGTTTGGAATGAGCAAGTACATTATGACATTCACCTTAAAAGTGTTAAGGTCAAATGAATGTTACTACAAAACGACCAATTTCACATGCCACGATCGCCTTACAAAGTATTCGAATGAGGTTAACATACACGGTGGACTACAAAAACGACCGAGGCTGGAAAAGGGCGAAATTCTTTAAAACAGAACCACAGAACAATTTGTCTCAGTACAAAAGCTAGGCAGCAAATCTGTGTAGTCATCAATGTGGCTGCCTACCAGACCTTTCATGAGGGGATGTGAGGGATTAAGCGAACACATTGAGTTCACCTCATGCTCATTTTAATGGATGCTTCACTTCTATCGTTAGATGCAATGCTAGCAACAATTTACTAATAGGCTACTGTTTTCCCCTGCAGTAGCACAACTTTTGTTAAGCATGTATTGGACCGGAATTCGTTCTCATTATTTCTGACGATGGAAGCATGACCATAGATATTATCAGTCGGTGATATGATAGCATCACCGGTGGCAGAAGGAAATGTAAATAACAATTCGCTCGGACGTTATCTTACTAACCAGCTGAAGTTTACAAGAGAGCAAATGTCACATCACAACAAAGTTAATTAGCGAAGCTAGTCGGTGGAGGACACACACGCATTGCTTGGTCGGTCTCGTATCAACTGTATAACGTTAGCTAGCCACACTGGTAGTCCGTCAAAATGTTTGCGCGTTAGCACAGCTGCAGCTACCTTTAGCTGGCTGTCTTATTTTTCAGAATCTGGTTAGTCTAGTACATTTTCTTGACAATAAATTATTAACGATTTTCATAAAAATCACAAGCACTAGACAGAAAACAATATAATTTTCAATAGTCAAACTGACCTAAACTTCAACTAGACGAAACGTCTGCATTTCACACACAACCTGGGCTTCCTTCCTGTGATCCCAGGGCGCGTGCGCAGAATTGACGACCAATCAACTTTCCAAGTATTAATTCCAAATCTGTCATGGCTCTGGGCTCACCTAACCGTGTATCTGGATGCTACTGCCCTCAGTTGAGCGTAAAGTGCAAAGCATTTAAAACGAGAAACTGAACCTTCAGGAAAGTTAATTCCTTAAATGACATTGTTGTATCATTACTCCCATCACTTACGTTTGAGAAGTTTTAATAAACATGTATTTCAAAATATAGTATTACCTGCAACACATTTACAGAGCATCAGTTTCCAGCAAAGCATACACAAAGTGCAATATATTGTCGGACCAACAATTTTGTTACAGTTTTGGATATGGTCAGACCATAGACTGTATAGATCAGACGGTCTTTATTAGTACAAAAGTAGGCATTGAGTTCTTGAGATGCAGGTTCATAAATAAATCCTTAAACGGTCTTAGAAAAAAGAGAAGGTTTGAACAAACAAATATCAGGCATGATATGTAGAGATAAAAAATAGTGTTGAAAGGAAACTAACTTTATCCTTAGTCAATATAAGATCAATGCATGATCTCAGTACAATTATAATTGAAAAACATATATGTTCAGAAATAGGTCAACTCAGGTAGATAATAGGGAAAGAGATAAAACGACAACTTTTGACAATTCCCTTTCACTTGGGCAATCCCCCCCCCCCCCCCCCCCCCCAATATCTTAGTCTGTGTCCCTTTCTTTAGATAGTATAGCAATATTTAGTATTACGCTGAATCTTAACCCATTCAACATGCTGCCGTGCTTCTATCCCTCAGTTTCCATGTCAGTGAACGCAAACAGGCCTAATGGTTGAAAACTGGTCATCTGGACAGATAAACGGCAAATTTAGATTTAGACTATCTGACTGCGAAAACCCCTGGTTCATACACTCCGTGTATAACTAATAATGAAAGGATGATTCATGACGTTATGGGAACACATTCAGAAAAAAACATTGTCTGGTAAGACACAAAGAACAAACTTAACTCATTTCCTCACACGTAAAAATAAAGTACCCAGTTTCATCTCTCAAATTAACTTTAAAGTCCTGAGACTTAACAGTGACGTTGACTTGAATGCTGACAAGGTCATCGCATGTAGATTACATCATAAGAGTGACTGCGCCAAACCCCTCTTCTTTTCTTTTTTCTTTTCATCTTACATTTTCAATCCATCCTCTTCCAGTGTCCCTGGTGTATTTCCCATAGCTCACCGCCTGCCCTTGAGGTTGTGCATGGCATTTAGGAAGAACTCATACCAGAAAAAGGTGAAACCAGTGGAGAAAGCTGCCTTCACCAGGCTAGGAGAGAGTCCCTTGAAGAAGCCTCGAATGCCTTCCTCTTTAGCAATATTCAGTACACAGTCCACAAAGCCCTTGTACCTACGCACCTGGACATGACAGAGACAACATACCTTCAAAACAGGCCCTTGCCGTCTACGTTCCTTAACGGTAGATTTGCTGTGGGTAATACCCACCCCCTCACAAAATAACTCCCTGGTATTTCTCTGTCATTAACTGTAAACATCATGGATCAATAAACATCATTGCATGATCTGCATCTACCTTTAACCTTGACAGCCAATTACGACAATGGCAGGTTGAATAACCTTAGGAGCGTGCGTACCTGTCCAAATTTGACTCTGGCCTCCTCAAACCCCGCTACCTGTAGTCTCTTCTTGAAGAGGTCAAAGGGGTAGGTGAGGGTCTTGCTGACCACTCCTGCACAGCTGCCACAAACCAAGCTTTTGAGGTTTCCTAGAGAAAGACACACCATAAATACTAACACAGGGGACAATATTTTTGGTTGTAATCTATACCTGATAACTGATGGAATATTTGTAACACATTGTTATATATTGTATTCATTTGGCTGATGCTTTTATGTAAAGCGATTGATGAGGGTAGGTAGTGGCTGGAACTTCTTGATCTGCAGTCAAGTACTCCATAAAAGTAACCAATGAGTTATACACATTCCATATGTGCACGAGTGTGTGTGTGTATTTGCCATGACCCATGGCGCCAATAATTTGAACTAACCGCCACTGTCCTTATCTGGTGGCCCCATGAGCTTCTTCAGGACATTGTAGAAGAAGAACTGCATTCCTGCATAGGGGAAGACAGCCACCAGAGTAGGAGAAAGGCCGCTGTAGAAAGCCAGCACTCCCTCAGTGCGGTATATAGAGGCCACAGCATGTCTCAGATTCGGATAAACCTGAGAAAACATGACGGATGTCGACAACAGAAAGATCTGCACCGTCCAACGTTTGTGCCTCAGTCTGAAAGTAAATATCCCTTTAAGTCCAGCATGGGCATTAAACAGTTTTCAAAACTTCAGTAATAACACACAGAGATTAATTAAGGTCCCCTCTGTCCCTCACCTTAGGCTCTCCCTGGGCAGCGAAGCGGGTGCGCAGGGTGTCCAGGGGCTGACAGGCCACCGTGGCGGAACAGGCAGCCAGTCCCCCACACACAAAATGCACCCCAGGGGTCTGACTGTTGTACTGGGTACTATTGTGCACCCCCTCTGTCAAAACCTCAAAGCTGGCAAACTGGAGAAGACAGAGCCAAAAGGTCTCTTAGGGAACTGCAGTGCCAACCAATGAAATACAAGAGGATTATTGTAGTAAAACAGAGCATGCCATGTGATGCCCTTTAATTAACTATCATGTGATATGTCTAGATGTCAAGGCATTACAGTTTGCCTCCAGGATAAATCCCAGGACAGTTCAGTGCTTATTCATATTGTTATTTGTGCCCTTGCTATAAGTCGGATATATTTTCTAATGTTAAAAATGATGAATAGAATGTAGATGAATGTAGCTCCAACCAAGCGACAGATCTGCTAGTCGCAGCCAAACAGTGTACAGACAGCAGCCTACAGCATGTCTTACCTACCTGGACAGCTCCGAAGCAGACAGAGAGGAACTGGGCAGGGACATGACCTTTCCAGAAGGCAGGCAGCCCCTCCTCAGTCAGGATACTGCGCGAGGCCTGGTACAGACCCCAGTACTTCCCCTCACGCTGCCGGGACGACACTCTTTCTATCTGCAACTGGGGGGAGCAGACTTTCAGACAGGGCAGACATAAATGTGAATGTGAGGTTGCACGGACTTAGACACAGTACGACATAATATGTTTAACACACAATACAAGGCAGTTGTTATGGTAACCAGTGAGCTCTGAGGGACTGGGCATGCTAAGAGTGTCTCAGGGTTTGGGTGTGGTGCTGTGACTCACATCAGAAATATGCAGCAAAACTAAACAGCCAAACATGAAAACCATCAATGTTACCATCAATGTTCTTCTTTTTTTTGTTTTTTTGTTGTTGTTTTTTTACATACCTGGAACCTAATTTTGATGACATCCAGAGGGCTGATGAGTGCCCGTGTCACCATGCCAGCAGCTGACCCAGCAAGAGCGGCCTCTTCTGGAGCCAGAGTAGGACTCTGAGCCCCTGGGTCATAGCCTACCATCACCCCACAGCAGCAGCCCTAAACAATATTCCCGTCTGAGGGATGGGATACGTCGTTTAGTAGTTATTCCGTCAATTACTGTACGAGTCGATGAGTTACATTAGTTTATTAGTACATGTGTTATTTTGGTTACTAGTCGAATTGTTATTGACCCAACCTTGCTACATCCTAGGTAGAAACTCGCACTTACTGAAAAGACACTTTCAATGTCAGTCATTTTGACACTTGCACAAAACATACAATATGATAAGGCGTAGTCTAACATACTTAAAGCAAACAGTACTGAACTCATCAAACAACTTGTATTAGGAGTCAGGACCTTGAGTAGTGCAGCTAGCTAACTAAGCTAAACCAAGCCAGGCATCCTTGAAATGGATTTTGTGACCTGATCGAAAGTGTACAAAACTCACCTTTAGGCTGCACGTCCTTACAAGACATGTCGAAAATCGTACAAGGATACATTATAGAGATAAGGCTACAGCTTCATTCTACCTCTGGCGTTTCACTTAGCGTACATACTACTGTAGCTTGGTACAATGCGAATCACTGGCAAGAGCGTGTAGTTCCGGATGGCAATGGGTGGACATTTCAAAATAAAAGTACATACACGCACATGCGCACACATGCATACATACGCATACACACAGACCCTAAAACCAATACTGTGAATGTCTATAATTGACGACACGTAAGATAATCCTGGCCAAATAAATATGAACAACAATATATAGAAACATATCTTTAAATGTGATAATGTATTTATTTGTTGTATATAGAAACAGACACCTGCAATATAAAGTTGACTGATTTACTTGCAAATGAACTGAGCATTAAAGCAGCTTTACCAAATATAACCTCCAAAAGCCAAATTACAACAACTAGCAGACAAATACAAAAAGAAAAACAGTATATAGTGTACAATTATTTCACATACAGAGTTCCCTAGTTTAAATCAGAAAAAGCAGAAGCTGTATTCAAAACCATGCATTTTCAATTAAAGACAGGTTGTCAGGAAAACCAAACCAATACCCAGAACCAACTACAGAGTGACCCTCCAGCATACATATTAATCTCCTCCCTTCTATGCACAAGTTACAGTAATTTGATTGCACTGGGAGACATCAATTACTCCATCATTGCACAGTAGATAATAATTATTTAATATACATATATACAAAAATACAGGGCTCAATCTTCCCATAATTCCATCATGTTACTTAACAGTTTCACAACAACTCACATGAACCCATCAAAATCCAAACACACAATAAATGTGTGAAATTACAAAATGAGATTTCAAAAACAATAGGGAAAATTGAGTGAGAAGACAAATGTATCAATATTCATAAATACTTAAGTGTGCGGACTGATGATTGATTTCTTTAACATCATCTCCATGTATCTAGGCAACATCCCCTGAGATATAATCAGACATGAAAAAAGACTGGTACTTTGAAAAGAAGGTTTACAGGAATGTACACTACACTGAATCTGACTACACACTAAATCCCACTTGATTGCACTGTATCTGAGAAAGGTAAACGGTTCTTCTAACCACCTAAGCTTACTGGCTGGTGATGCTGGTTAGCGCCCCATTACACTGATAGGAGGAGGCTTGAGAGGTGAGTTAGGAGCCTCCTTCCTGATGTCTGGGTCTACGATCCCACTCTTTGACTTGAATTGGCTGAAGGTACATAACAGATATAGCCATCCCCTTTAAATTGCACGTAACGTTGTCAGGGAACTCCACCCCTCAATTTTCATTCAGGCTGAGTACTGGAGCCCCAGAAGAAGAGACTGGGCAGTCTGAACCCTGAGTCCCTACGGCCAGGGTCAGGGAGGGTCAGAGTCTCCGGGGCAGACTTCTTCCGGGGCCGGTCCTTGGGCACAGAAAGGAACTCGGGGGCCTCGGTGGACAGAGGGGTGGAGGGGGCGCTGGAGGGACCACCACGGGCATGGGAGGGCAGAGGAGTTTCTGTGATGGAGATAGCTGGCGGGAAGGTGCCAATCTTGCGGTTGGTGGCCTCCTGGGTGGCGCGTTCATACTGTCTCACCTCGTCCATGGTCATGTCTTCACCAGAACAAAAGGAGAGAGAATAGGATCATGTGACTGTCTATTGTATGTGGACTGCAGAGGCATCTGTTTACGTCAACCTAAGAAACACATTTTTTATCCAAGTGGGAAAATCCTTAATGTGTGAATACAGTCTCACACATTCTACACACCCACTGCTTGTATGTTTGACTATGTGTGTGTTTGTCCGTGCGTGTTTGTATCTGTGCATGTGTGAGTGTGTGTATATACAAAGGCCATACAAAGAAACTTCCAAGCATTTAGCAGAATACAGTGAAGTGAATTTGGTTCGGGATAATGTACTGAACTGATTACACTAAATAGTGGAATAAGAAGCAAATCAACAGCAGTGACAATGTAAAGACATACAATACATGGCATGTGTCATGGTTGTCCACTAGTGAGTTCAAGCAATGCTGTTGTTAGGCATGGCAAACTTTAATGTTGGCTTTTCCATGCATTTGTCTGGTGTACTGCAACATGTCGTTCTGTAGAGAGGTTGCAGAGCGCCGCGGCAACCTTCTGTTAGGTAGGTCTTTCTAAGCTGACAGTAGGCCTTTGAAGCAGGTCCAAGTTGAGGATGGCAGAGGGGATAATCTAGCCTAAGGTAACGTGAGTGGAGGAGATGGATGGTGTCATGTTATATGTGGGAAACAAGCCAGATTAGCAAAGGCTGGGATAATACACAGTGGAAGCTGGCTTCTACAGATAAGGAATGTATTTGGACAGGGTTCTAAGACTAGCGTTCAAACAGGTGTCTGAATAGAAACGGAATGGCTGTTTTTATTGTCCTCTCTGTTGAAATCCATGTATTTGATTTGGCCTTCATAAGGAATGCTAAAGAAGCAAGGGTGAGTAAGGGAAGGGTGCTCTGGGGTAAAATAGCTGACACTTTACCTTGTACTAGGTCTCCTATAGGGCTTTGCAGAAGGTAGGACATAGTACGGACACAACATGGAGCTGTGTCCAGGAATGAGGCACACTGGATTTCCCTAAAGCTACTTTATGTATACTCAGCTTCTGCATGTGAGTAGGGCTAGCTTTAGTGTGGCCTTGAAATCTCCTGTCTTGAAAACACACTGCACACTAGTGCTGTCTCTTTCTTGAATGCACAAACCTGGGGTGCAAGCACAGTTTCTAGTGTGCAGAAGTGTGAATATATTTCACACAGAATCTCAGTCCAAAGATTTGTACACCATTTCAAGTACAGCATCTGAGGTGGACTAGCAAAACATGTTGTTTTACAAGCAAAGCACAGCAGGCTAGACACACACAAGATATGTTTTCTGAAGCTTAACTTCCTTCACAAAGCTAACCGAAGAATGTCAGCTGGTAAAGGGGCAGGAGACGTGTAATTACTGTGTTTAAAGTGCCTACACAGATTCATTTATAGGTCCAATGAACACAGCCAGTGACAGAGTTAGGAAAAGCAAATCAATAAAACCATAATGAAAGTCGTGCTTTGTCAGGGGGCTTTACATAAAAGTAGTTCTATTAAAAAAGATCAATCGTTGTAATGAAGGTTAACTGTAAAGTCAAATTCAAATGTATTTAGAAAGGAGTCCATGTCCCAGAACACATGCTTATAAACACTTGCAGACACACACATACACACACACACACACACACACAGACACAGACACACACACACGTGTGACACATGTGTGAGAGCACACCCACAGGGCTTGTACACAGACAATTTATCTTGGAAGTACTGATAGATTTGGACATAGATTTAAGCATACCAATCCATTCATCAACCCAGGCAAAGGCTTGTCTGTGTCCAAGAAGGAGGACATCTCGAATCACCTGAGAAGAGAGATAGAGGGAAGGAGGGTAGGAGGTGGAGGCAGAGAGAGAGGAGAAGAAGAGGAAGGTAGGAGAGAGAGAGAGATAGAGAGAGAGAGAGAGAGAGAGAGAGAGAGAGAGAGTAAGACACAGAGAACTTTGGAGGTGGTGAAAGTGAATGTGCAGCAATATATAGTCTCTCTACCATATCTCCTCAGGGACATTGATAAATGTGAAGCATGGCTGGTGTCACAATCTGAGTAATGAACCTGTAACTGTGTGTGTGTGTGTGTGTGTGTGCTAGGGGAGAAAGAAAGCCTGGAGCAAGGAGAGGGACAGCTCGAAGAGAGTGGGGGGCAAAGGAAAAGAAAAGTTCGGCAAATGGAGTAAATATATCTGTCACAGATGGATGTCCTGTGGCAGAAAGGTTCTGACATTGACTGTCACCCATCTTTGCTGTGTGTAGGTGTGTGTCTGTCTGTATTTTGAGTGTATGTGTGACTTGTGTTCCTCTGTTCTGTGTGTGATTTTGTGTATGTATGGCATTTTACTGATTGAGAGCATAGCAATTTTTCGGACTGACCTTGTGGACAAACTGCTCCACCCGTGTCTGCAGTCCCCACACCTCAAACTTAACAGTCACCAGCTTGTAGGAGCACATGATGGGCTCCTGGCTATCAATCCAGCCCTCCTGCAGTAGACCTCTAGATGTCTTCTCTGACTTAAAGTAGCGTAAGTCCTACAGATCCCCATGAGGGCCAAAAGAGAGTATCAGTACATTTCCATGTTGACATAAAGTTTCTGTTCAAAGACCAGCATAAGCTAACATGTCATCTGATACCGTCAGGACAGTACCGTACAATAATCTGATATCTGCTTTCTTATTGATGCATCTTTTATTTGGTATCAAAAAGACGGATTCCATTCTCTCATATGAAGATTTTCCTTCAACATAATTTTGCACTTTTATTTTATCCTTTCCAACTTCCCGACCTCTGTCTACCTCACGCCTCCACTGTGTTTGTCCTCAGCAGAGGAGAACATGACCCCCCCATCAAGAAGTGTTTCTGGAGTCACACTGTGCTAAATGAGGGGGGCACACTCTCTCCCTGTGTGTGTGTGTGGGGGGGGGGGTCGTTCATTACAAACAGTAACACTCACACATTAATCACTTTTCCCTTTGGGCTAATTATACAGGCAACACTCATTAGAGGGGGTCGTGCAGTTCACTGCTGAGCGGGTGTGAAGGGAAGTGTCACTCTACATGTCCACCAAGGCACTCTTGTGGAGGCGCTCAGGGTGGTGCGATTGGAGATGAGACGTGGCTTTTTGTCGGATAATGCTGGGCCCAATTGAGGAGGAGGAGCTAGTGTTTGAGCACGAATCTGCAGTCAAGTTGCAAAGCTAGCTTGGGCATGGTTTCTGGTTTATAAAAAGAAAAGTACATCAGAATGCTCTGCCAGTGTAAGTCCTTATCTCAGTCTTTTGGATTGAATCTGTGTCTCCAAATCATCCTTTCTGTTGTCAGATCAGCCGGGTTTGGTACAGAGAAGATAAGCTACTTTGCTCTGTTGATTAAAATCACAGCCACCATTGGTCTTCTAAATAATGGCTGCTCTCAATACCAAATATGCCTAGACAGGCTGGTTGGCTTCCCGTTTTAGCATTGAAGAAATATCTTGTTGCTATTATTAGCTACATTTACATTTAGTCATTTAGCAGGCGCTCTTATCCAGAGCGACTTACAGTAAGTACAGGGACATTCCCCCGAGGCAAGTAGGGTGAAGTGCCTTGCCCAAGGACACAATTCATTTGACACAGCCGGGAATCGAACCAGCGACCTTCTGATTACTAGCTCGATTCTCTAACCGCTCAGCCACCTGACTCCCTAGCTCAGGTAAGGGGATGAAAAGGGAGAGAGACAGACCTGGGATCAGACAGGAGACATGGCTGTCAGCTCATTTTGGTGTCATGATAACAGGCCTTATACTATCACCACTCCTGTGATACCACCTTAAAACTCCCACACATACACACATACAAAGCCCATCTCTTTTCTCTCTCCGTCGCTCTCGCTCGCCCGCACAGTTTGGAGAGACAAATAGTCAGCAAGCTATCAGAGAGGAGTGAAGCTGTCAGAGAAAGATAACAACCCTCCGTCTGATTATGGACAACCTCCACACTCCCTCCCTCCCTTCCTCCCTCTCATCATCCTTTCATCCCCATGTCACCCTGAAGTGAGGTGACTTGGACATGAAGGAGAGGAGCAGGCGGATGGTGGTGAAAGCGATGCCAGGTATCAGCTGAGGACGTAGAGGGTCCTGGCCATGACTGTGACATATGCTAATGAGAAAACAGTCAACAAAGGAAGTGGTTTTCTGTCGCCGCTACGGTGACGCTCAGTCTCAGCGAGGCATGTGTGTGAGGGTGTATGGGCGGTTGGTTGTATTGCAGAGTGGCAGATATGTGGCAGTGGCAGATCGTTATATGCATGCCTCTGATAACTGTCTTCGTAGGGTGGACGCAGCTTACCATGCTTCGCTGCGGTTCATTACAAACTGTAAGGCTCTGACTCACCATTGTGAGTTATACTCTCGGGTAGGATGGCCTGCTTTGGCCACCCGTAGGCTCTCTCATTGGTACACCCTTATTTATAAGGCAATCCTTGGTCTGCTCCCTAACTACCTGTGTGTTTGCATCAACCAGAGAAGTGTCGGACAATATTCTTTGCGATCTCTGGATTTTTTTATGCTCACTGTTCCAAATGCCAGAACGGAAATGGGAAAAAGGGCTTTTGGGTACTCTGCCCCCTCATCATGGAATATGTTGCAGAATGTTTTAAAGCTCAGGGAACTAATATCACTGACTACTTTTAAATCTCGAATGAAAGAAAGAGGCAGGTTCCCTAATATGTAAATGTTTCTTAAATTAACTCTACGTCACTGTTTCTTAGCTCTTAGCTTTTAGTTTCTTTTAACTTGTCTTGTTCTGTGTTTTTCTGTCTGTAACTCTGTGTTTTTTATGCTGCTGCCTGTCTTGGCCAGGTCTCCCTCGAAAAAGAGATTTTAATCTCAATGAGACTTCCTGGTTAAATAAAGGTTAAATAAAATAAATAAAAGATAGAAAAGGAGCAGGATTCAGGGCCCATGCACCATCCTCCCCCACTCCCTACCCTCTTGATCCTACAGTATTTCACGAAACCCTCGGTTCTCTCCATCAATTTCCTCCATTGATTTTCCAGCAGGGATGACCTCTGACCTGCCTCACCTCTGACTCCTTGTAGTAGCGCTCAGGGATCTCGTCGTAGGCAATGTCAACAAAGCACACCTCCGTCTCCTCATCCTTGGGCTCACTCTCAAAGATCTGAGGGAGGGAAAGAAAGGTTAAAAAGAGAAGAGAGAAAAGCAAAATGAGGAGGAAAAAAATCTTAGGGAATCCTGTATTGTGTCCTTTAGCTGTGAACATTTACACAGAGAGGGAGAGAGAACAATATGGAGAAAGAGAGACAGTGAGAATGAAAGAGAAACTACACATGCAAAATCACCTCAGACCCTGACTTTGAGGAAGTGACGCACGGTGTGTCATGACGCAAGTGCCTCAAATATAATTGCTGCAATCCTTGGGTAGGCTGAACCAACCTCTGGAGTCAGCCATTGATTGTTACCAATACCACGCTAAAAAGCTTTCGCTTTGTGTCAAGGAGTGTGACTCACACCTCAAGTTTTCCGGGCGACACATGCAAATGGGTTGGCTTGCTGGCTGACAGTGGAGGGTGACCGTGGATAGTTGTTGAAGCGAGTGTGACTCAGACAGAGACAGGAAGCAATGGTGACTATCTGTGTGTGATTGACGGTGGCATCATCTAAGAACAGGTTGAGTCATAGACTGTGGGTTTAGGATAAGTGCTACTTTATGGCTTTGTAGGTCAAATCCGACTCGGAAGTGGGGGGAATGGTAAGTGAGAATAAGAGAGGAATGTATATAGATAGGGACTGTATAGAGAGACGGGTAGGGGGGGACGGGAAGAAATCAGACAGATAAGCAGGCAGGACAGGCAGATTAGTAGACTGACAGACAGGCAGACATATGTAGAGATTCTACTCCACTGAACCACACCTTAGATGGCAGTTCAGAAGACTGTATAGTTTTATTAGATTAGACAATAGACAAAGATTAAACTACTGCTACCTTCAGACTTTGTACACTGTAGAGAACAAGTTTGCGACCAACACCAACCACTAGGTGGGGCTATGGAATCTTGCTGGTGCCCCTGGCCAGGAATAGCATTGCATAAGCCTCGGCTCTGCCACCTCTGCGAATCTGATGACAACTAGAGTGTTTGAAGGGGGGTGGTGGGTGTGTATGTGGGGGGGGGGGGGGGGTGCTGCGCTGGGTTGAACAGATGAGAGGGTTCTTCCCCATCAAAGCCTGCATCATCAGTTTGACGCAAGTGAGAGTCAAAGGGGGATTTAGCTCAGCGTGAGAGGGGGTTCACTCGGGATGGCAGAGCAGGAGCTTGGTAGGGGGGATTTAGCACCACCCTTCCCAACACCACCAAACAGCACCTTTTTCGTTTGTAAAGAGCCGCGGCATGAATGAAGTTGTTCTACATCCGGAATTGGCAGAGAAGACAGAGAGTTAAATAAAGAGACGATGATTCAAATGTTCTGAAG
Source organism: Osmerus eperlanus (assembly GCF_963692335.1). NCBI lineage: Eukaryota > Metazoa > Chordata > Actinopteri > Osmeriformes > Osmeridae > Osmerus > Osmerus eperlanus. The sequence goes on from NC_085019.1 coordinate 9,295,078, forward strand.
GTGAGGGTCATCAAAACTGCTTAAAATCAGATTATTTACCATACAGTGAGCTACAGTAAGATTACCTTTCTTTGATTTTAGGCAGAGATATAAAGGTAATATAAATAATAATATAACTTTTGAAACCCCTCAACTATAAATGTCAATAGATTACAGTTAATCTACAAGTCAACAAAGTAGGGAAGTATTTAAATACTGTATGCACCGTTCCTAAATTAACCCCATCTGCAGTGCACACAAACTACATCTGCTGAAGTTGAACATGACATTTTATTTTCTTCTACTGATGAAATTATTCTTAAGACTGAAGGTGAGTCTACACCCCCGAAGGGCTGTCAAAAAGGAGAGATGGAAGAAGGAGTCAAGTAATAAGGGATGAGGAGACAATTATCAGATGTGCGATGGGTGAAGTGTGTGTGTCTGAGTGTCGGAGGCAGTACGTTTTAGGGGAGCTGCTACCGAAACAAACACATATACATGCACACACATATACACATACAAACACACACGCAGACACACACGTTATGCTTTCACAAACGAACACTGAGCTTGGACAGACATTCGACACAAAGCATCTAATACACACTCACATTGTCGTTGCTGCCTTTGTTGTCCTCATACTTGGTCTCTATGTGAATGGAGAATTTTGGCAGAAAGGAGCACTGCAGGGAGGGAAAAGAACCAAGCAACTCCATCATATGTACTGCAGACCACATCTACAGTCATCACATCATTGTTACACTCTGGGCTTTGACGGAGCTCTGAGTGCTCATGGGAGATGTTTAGAAAGGTCAAACCAGCCACAACAACATGTGTTCCTGTTTTATATACATTTAAGACAATCAGGCTGAGACTTTGTGACCAGGCTACATGCGAAGGTCTTTCATGGGCTTTAGATGTATGTGTGTATGTGTATGTGTGTGTGTGTGGGGGGGGGGCTCCTGCTTGAAGCAACAATTCTCTTGCCTGTAGATTTACTGCCCCAACCCCCCACCAACAGTCCAGCCCCCATCCCATCACATTGGGCCAGCCAACCATCACTCATCACCTCTCACACACCACTTTGATTAGATTAACCCTTTACATTCTCAATTACAATAAAACTCAATAGCACCTCAGTTACGTAACATGTTGTGTGTGTCCCAGTAAGATGGAGATAACAGGATGGGATCAATCTGCCCCGTGGCAGAGCAGGGAGGGGAAAAGCTGAGCTAGTGGCAGGGGGTTGTGTGTGTGTGTGTGTGCGCGCGTGTGTGTGTGCGCGCATATCTGTGCGAGAGTGTTTTCCACGTAATTACTCTGCAGTGAGGTTGTGCAAGTCTGTCCTGGGTCTCAGTGGGGCTCTGATTTAAGAGGAGAAAACAGAGAGAGAAAGAGGGAGACAGAGGAAGAGAGAGGGAGAGAGAGAAAAAGAGATGGAGAGAGTGGGGAAGGGAAACGATAACAGAAAAACTAGATATATTCTCTAATGATATACCGTAGTTGCAGAAGATTTACTGATCTCCAAATCCTAGTCTTTGCTCCTCTTTTTCCTATAATCCACCTTATCTATCTCCCTCCTTCTACCTGTCATTAAAACTTTTATTATCATCCCCATAGATGTGTATACAATATCACTGTGTAATCACACATAATAATCTTCCTCCTCTGCCATCACTGCAATCAATAAGCTTCATCGGTTCAAGTTCGAACAAACGTTCATTCAGTGTCACCACTGACACACTGAGCCTTTCCATTGGTGGTCTGCTACCACCCAGAGCTTCTAATGCTGGACACAGTACGGTGTGCTGACTCTGTCTCCCTGTGGACCTCACCAACGCCCCCCCACCCCTCCCTCGACTGCTCGATTTGCTTCTTGGCTGACTGGACGACACGCAGAGAGAGTTGTGGGGTTGGCTCGTGTTTAGAAAACAGAGAGCTCTGATTGGTCAGTGAATCGATCCGTTGCCGCAATCCCCCTGACTGTTTAGGGGATTGTTTGGGGGATTGTTTGGTTGATTCACTCGCGAGGGGCAGACGCGTGTGTGTGTGTGCACACACATACATTAGCGTGAATGCTTGCAGAGCACGCACTCATAAGGCTACATGGACACACACGCGTGCACACACACACACAGACATGCACTAACCTGCCCTGAATAAGGACATGCTGCACAAGTATCTTTCTTAGATATAAAAAAAACCCTGTGTGTGTCTATGAGCAGCTGAAACACATCTTCACATTCATACATGGATGAGACTGTGGCAGCCATATCGACTATGACTAAATATAGCATCTGAAAACCTGACTTATGAAATATGAAAGTAAACCTCTACAATCCTTAGCAGTATCGACACATCCATTGATATTTCATTCCATAGTCCCACAAATGCACTGAAGATCTTAACAAAGTTATATGCCCATCATATCAAGATAGAAGAGGGAGAGGAGGAGGATTTCACAACAGCAGTCTGTGTGTAGAGTTTTGACATCAGTAGCTTTACTGCTGGAGGGACACTGGAGAGAGCAAGACAGAACTATATCCCATGTCTTACATTAGGTCTGACACAATTCCAGGGATTTGTGGGATAAATTGAATTTCACAGACTATGATACACTATATTGCCAAAAGTATTCGCTTGTCTGCCTTCACACACATATGAACGTGAGTGTCATTCCATTCTTAAACCATAGGATTTAATATGATGTCGGCCCACCCTTTGCAGCTATAACTGCTTCTCTTCTAGGAAGGCTTTCCACAAGGTTAAGGAGTGTGTTTATGGGAATTTCTGACCATTCTTCCAGAAGTGCATTTGTGAGGTCAGACAGATGTTGGACGAGAAGGCCTGGCGATTCATCCCAAAGCCGTTTTATCGGGTTGAGGTCAGGACTCTGTGCAGGCCAGTCAAGTTCTTCCACACCAAACTCGCTCATCCATGTCTTTATGGCCCTTGCTTTGTGCGCCTGAATTCAATGATTTGGATAGCTGAGTGAATACTTTTGGCAATATAGTGTATCTTACACAATACTCATGCCTTGTACCTGCAACCATGTCTGAGCTTTGCATGCAGTGATGTTTTCTTTCTTTCTTTCCTTCTGTCTTTTATTTCTCTATTCCTAATTTCACTATGACCTCTCCTGGCATGCTCTACATACGTTACAGATGAAGAAACGTTGTGCGTGAGTGTTCAGGAGTGCGTGGGTGCCTGATGTGTGTGCACGTGTGTGCGCCAGTGTGTGTGTGAACCATAGAGGGCAAATTACCGTGTACTCTGAAGATGGAGGAGCAGAGTTCAAAGCAGGATACAATCGCATTGAGGAGGCAGAGAGAGGGAGAAACAACATCAAACATCATTCAACAGTTCAGTTAAAGGACACCTGAGAAGGAAAACCCAATAGTAGCAAGATTCTAGACCATAATAGTAAAAGCCATCGTGTCCTGCCTGTCATATCCCCATCCATCACACCCTCCCTCCCACCTGACTGTTGTAGTCTCTTGATTTGTGCTGGACCAGACTTTGTTAGTATTCTAATACATACACACTATGTCTGTATGTGAGTGGAATGAATAGGTGTGGGTTTGTATCTGTGTGTGTGTGTGCGTGTGTGTGTGTGTGTGTGTGTGTGTGTGTGTGTGTGTGTGTGTGTGTGTGTGTGTGAGTGAGTGAGTAAGAGAGGGTAGAGAGAGCTTGGGATCAACTTGTGTTTGAGCTGTGTCCTGTGCAGGAGGACAGGGGAGCACATAGAGAGAGAGCACTGATGACATTGTGTCTGGCTTTGAACAAATTAGACACAAATGTGTCAGTGACTTCTGCCGAAAAACGATCCAGCAACAACTGACAGAGCAGGCACATCTTAATCACAGGAGAGAGAGAGAGAGAGAGAGAGAGAGAGAGAGAGAGAGAGAGAGAGAGAGAGAGAGAGAGAGAGAGAGAGAGAGAGAGAGAGAGAGAGAAAGAGAGAGAGAGATAAAAAGACCAAACTGTGAGGGAAAAAGGTTGTTTTAGATGATATTACACAGATCTGCTGAATTATGTGTGTAAAAGACATGTCATGTAGGTTTCATGCAGTCCTACCTGTGATCGTGTAAGGGTAGTAGTTCCATGCCTTCTCTGTCACATAGAAAATTTTGGGCACCACTGCCCTTGCCCAGCTTGGCAGCTTACTGAAAGAGCGAGAGAAAGAGAGAAAGAGAGATGACAATGACAAAGAGAAGATTAGGCTGAAGAAGGGAAAAAAAACTTGGAGGGGGGGATTCAAAGAAGTTAGAGAATGATGGACATAGATGAGGAAGGAGGAGAAGAGGGACATTTCTATCTGTCCTTCCCTTACAGTATGTCACTGGACTCATCACTCTGATCAAACTGTATTTGGCAACCAGCTGTTAGGAGCCCAATTGGGGCAGTGAGCTTGCAGCCATTTTGGCTCCATTGATGACACTGATTGGAAAAGGCTCCCTGTAGTGCAGTCTCCACTGGTAGCAGGGGGGAGACAGAGTTATCACTATGTAACAGAAATAGACCTCTAGAACCCACAGATTGGACCAACAACCAATCAGACCCCCATTAAGTCTCAAGAGTGTCCAATCAATATGCAAAGTAGAACTCAAGTAATGGGTGGGGAGTGGCTGCAGTACATCAGTGATTAAGTCATGATGATTATAATTGTGAGGTTTGAAACAGTACTGGATAGGCAGACTGGGAAGGCCTGAAGTCAAAGAACTGGACGGAACACCGCAGTTCTCACCGTGCAGCCAATAGAACTGGACCGCAGCCATATAAAGCATCAGCCAAGTCATAAAGATGCAAAATCCCCATCAACTGAGAGCAGGCTGTAAACGAAATGGACCACTTTGAATTTCTAGTGAATTTCCATGCAAAATCTATCAAATATGCCATCTCTTTCTCTCTTCCACTCTTCCCTGTCTATCTGTTCCATACTCCCTTTATCTTTGTCAGCCTAGTTGGTTCGGTGACAGCATATTGCTATCTTGTTGATCCCAGTCTTTAGTAGCCCTGAGCTAGCAGCTTGACATGATTGACTGGTTTTCATAGAGGACTGGTATGAAAAGGTTGACTTCATTGCACTGTCTCTTATGGACATTTTCAAACGCGAGGGGCGTCCCAATGCACAGCTGATTGAATTCATATAGGCACATTAACACTCTAGGGGCCCGATCTTGCACCCAGCGCAATTGACTTTGTCAACGACGCAAGTATCATTCCTAGTTTGCACTCGACGCAAAGCGGACTTTTCCCTCCACAAACGCACGTCGAAATGACCTTGCGCTCCCTTGGGCGGTTCAGCGACAAAGCAGGCGTGTTCCGGCGCAAACATTCCCTGGTGCTATTTTGCAGTTTCCGAAAAACTATTCTGTGAAAAAGAAAACACACGCTTCTCCATCAATGTGTCTATTACAATCTGAAGGTTGGGGTTAGAATGGTAACAGGGTCAATTTCTTCGGTCATTCTGATCCCTTCTTTTTTCTTCTTCTTTTGCAGATGTTGATGTAGTGTGCTTCCTGCAAGGGTTGTACACCTGTCAGTCATGCCAAAGGTGATCTCTGACCAGGCTCTGCCTTTCATCCAAGTTATGGGCTCAACCACCATGAACCACTCTCACCCAATGATTGAGAGAGATAAGCCTTGTGTGACACACACACACAAACAAACACACACAATCATCGATTGGGCCAGCTCCATTGGGAACCAGATCAATGTAGAATCAATGCAGAGCTATTGTTCTGGGCAGGCCAACCAATTAGAACAGATAGATTTCCCAGAGGAAAATGGCCAGGGAGGGTTCACTCTTTCAGTGCCTGAAGGACGCCTCTGGCTGTCCATCTGGAGGGAAACAGGGGAAAGAAAAAAAGTAGACCTACAAAAAGCTGATAGAGAGGTAGAGGAGAGGGAGACAGGAACACTTAAATATGACTGTGCATGTGTGATTGTCAACACGCAACTTGTCGCGTTCCTGGTGCATCTGCGTGACGCTTCCATCTTTTTGAGAGCGGAAGTGTGAGATCAGATCATAGTCAGGGCACACTCACAGAAAAGGAATTAATGAAGCCAGGATATTTCAGACTCATCGATGCGTGAAACCGCAAACTCAATTTACATTTACATAATGGAGAATCAAATATTGAATTTCTTGCAGTTAGCATGTTAATCAAAACAAGAGGATGCTGAAATAGTAGCTGGTAATGAAATGACATTTCATTGTCATCATGTGATTTGACAGTCAGTCTTGTGCGCAAGGGATAAATGTGAGGACAGAAGACGAAATGTATTCATGACAAAACCAATTCTAGATGGATGGATGAATGGATAAGTGGATGGATGGATGGATAGTTGAATGAATGGATGGGTAGCTAGGTGGATGAAAGGATAGATTGATGGTGACTGCTCCTCTGTGACTGAGAGACGCGTCATCAACATTGAGGTGAAGGTTGACCCACCAACCTTGACCATACTGCATAGATGTTGACATGTCAACCTTCACGTAATCTAAAGCTATGACCTGAAAGGGAACCGCTCACTTGTTGAGGTACACCCGCTTCTCGGTGAACTGTCCCTGGCCGTGAGTAGGGTCTTCAAATGGCTCGTTCTGGACCACCTCCACCCCCTCGCCGCGCTCACTCTGTTCATGACTGTGCTTGCTGATCATGTACAGTTGACCAATCCTGTACTGGAAGACACACACACGCACAAACACACATACACACACATACAAATACACACACACATTCACACACACATGACCATTACTGAGTGAAACAGTGTGTTCATCTTCAACCAGGGAGGTTTAATAAAAACTTTATGAGAGGGATAAAAAGGAAACAAAATACTGGAATCAGCAACATGAGGAGCATTCCAGGATTGCACACCGCCACAGGTTTATCAAAACTGGCAACCGTTGCCATAACAACAAAACTCACAGATTAAAAGAGTCATCCACACCTCACTGGTAGAGGCATTCGTCTTCCCAGGTTAGCTCCAAACAACAGAACAATAGCAACAGCCAATGCTAGACTATAGGTAATCCCCCAAGTGACCTGCCGTCAACACCCACAATCCTTCACTCATCACCCCACTGACCCACTTGGACGTATGACTGTATAACCTCCTCCATGGCGAGGGGAAAGGTGTCACACGGCAACAATGTACAGCTTGAGTGGAAAAGCTGAGTCGGAGTGGTGGGGGTTTTAAACAGCCGTTCAGCTACCAGAGCTTTCAGGCCTGGCATTCCCAGGCCAGGAAATCCATACTGCTTTGGCACACATGCCAAGTCCAGTCAGACCTGGAGGCTGAACAGAAAGGTTTTACCTCAGAGTTCCTGGGATAACTGTGTTAATCTGGGGAAGGGTTTACGAACCCACCACAGACTTCCAAGGATAACTGTGTTAATCTGGGGAAAGGCATAGAAACCCACCACAGGGTTCTGACATAGGGCCAAAGCCTAAACTAACCCTAGATGAACATGCTGTAGAAGGTCATGAAACATGATAGCTGATGAACAAACATAGGAGCCCTATGCCAGGAAGCTTCAATGTGACAGACAGAATGTCTTGTTTCCTTATATAACAAACCACAATAAAATGTGTTTTTGTTGGAGTTTGGGTGAATATTTATGAGGCACTGCTTGTATGTTTATAACCTAAGCCGACACTCAAACAGAATCACAAAAAGAGCATGCATCCTTTTAGCAATACAACCATGTACATAGTCAAACTAAATCATACACACAAACACACACACATTGTAGTAAATCAAGTAAAATGTCTCGATTCTCTTAAAAAACAGCAGGCGATGAAATACAACTTGAGTTCCAGAGCAACAACAGCTATTGAATAATTCAGATCAGTGGTGCTTGGCTTCATTTTTAACTGCCATTGATCAAACTGGTGGAAAACCTGAAAGAGAGAGAGATAAGAGAAAGGAGACAGAGAGCCGAGAGAAAGATAGACGAGAGAGAGAGAGATAAAGAGACAGACTGGGGAGTGAGAGATATTCGCTTCTATCGAAGCCGCCAATTTAGAAATACAAAAAGATGACCCAGCCAGCTTTGAGAAAACACATTTACCTCGTAAAGTCAGTGAGCCCTGAGCAGTGATTTAGTCAGTTGTCGGACATATTCTGTGCATCTTGTTGCCTTTACCTATCTTTGTATTGCAGTTCATTACCGTAATCTCCAACTGTCTCTAACCTAAGGGCTGGTTTGATTAATTAGATTGCTATTTCTTTATTTTATCTCCCTTTATAAAGCAAACTGACAGGACTGAGAGGTAAGAAAGGCTCTCTCCCAGGTTCAAGTGGTTTCTGAATAATTCATTATCTCTCTCTTTCTGTCTCTCTGTTCTTCTCTGTCTCTCCTCAGGCAATGGACAGATGTATGTTCCAAAGATGAGTGGAGCCACAGGGATGAAGGACTAGCTCTGGGCAGGATACAATGGAGGGCCAAACAATCTGTGTATTCATGTATGCCTCTCTAAATTCCTAGTATCTTTCTCACCACAGTCTATTTTTCCCTCCACTCCTTTCACAATAGCTTACAAAGACATGGACATCTCATTAAAGCAGGGACTGTCTCTTATAATGGCCACCATAGTGTATCACCCTACAGCAAAAAAGGATTCCTCCTGTTGATAAGAGTGGCATTAGCCTGGATATTGACTAAACCATCCATTTCAGGATGGTTTAGTCAACAACAGGACGATAGTAGTTAGATTTGTGCAGGAGCAGAATTGACTCAGTAGGCCAATGTCCTTTTTTATCATACTGATCATTTAAGAATTGCATTCAACAACCAGAGGAGATCCACAGTTATAGTCAGACAATTGTCTGTCCTTGGTGAGACAATTTGTCGCAATACCAGGAATCTGCAATACTGAATGGCAAAATAAATAGCTGCCATTAACTCACATTAACCGCCTTCAAACGCACATTCAGTCACGCACACACGCACACACACAAGCACAAACACACATTCCCTATCTTCTGACACAACAGCAGAACTGCAAAGTGGAACTGCAGTTATGATATTGGAGCCAAGGAACAGCTTGGCGCGTGGGAGCGCAAACCGTCTCTGACATAGCTCAGACAATGGCTGAACATCACAAGCACGTAATTAAAATTCTAACACAGACATGCTAATTATTGCTTTGAACACTTGGTAGCCTTAGCTACAGGATAAATGGCTAAGCTTCGATGAAGATTGGTGGTGTCTGGGTTTCCAATGTCCATGAGAGAATGCATGATAGACAGAGAAAGACAGAGAGATAGAGAGTGTGTGTGTGTGTGTGTGTGTGTGTGTGTGTGTGTGTGTGTGTGTGCGCACGTATGTACAGAGTAGAGTACAAATGAGGCGGACGTACAGTAGAAATATGGCACTGATAGATACAAGCTGGCCATTTTTTGGTTATTTTGTTTACATGGTCATTTCATGCCTGTCTGCCTGACTGACAGACTCATTGATTACAATCTGTCTTACACAACAACTTGCCATCTGACCGAATTACAAACATCTTGTCCTTTGTACTATAACCCATTATATCTATTCAAGGGGAAACTGCGAACATTTACGTATATTTAATGAATTTAACACAAAAATTTCAACCAACTGAACATTGATGCTGGCACTAAAACAGAGACCAACAGCAGAAGTTGAGCCATGAAGGGAAAACTGCAAAGCAACTTGGCACTAAATGAGAAACACGCACTTTAGTTTACTGCCTGTACTTCAGCCTTCGGTTTGATTAATCGGCTCCATGAGAGGCACAGTAAACAGAGTGGTGCTAAATCTCATATATCAAATCATGGAACTCCGTTAAAAATGTCGCACCCGGCCCTAATGCGGAGCTGCACCAGCAATCCCATTGTGATGAATGGCACTGCGCTCCATTACGGAGCTCGTCAAAGGGCTCCAATGGTAATAAAAGGTACTGAGAGCGTCCCAGGGTGGAGCTGCGCCACACAGCCCAGGCTTATCACAGGATGTGTACTGTACAAGGAGCACGGTAACAGAGAGCTCATTCTAAGTGATAGCACGGAGGTCAGCTCCATTCTGTACAGTCCTAGCCCTTGCAAAATGAGCTGTTGGAGAGAGAAGAGGAAGGGTCAGTCTTCTGTGAGGTCGTTTTTTTTCCCAGGTTTCCCATCCATCCATATTCATTGGAGCCTTGATTAGACCAGACAGGCCTGCCCAGCCAAGACCATTGAAGGATCAAGATTATCTGTGAGTGTATGTTTGTGTGTGTGCGTGTGTGTCTGATAGACTACAGTAGCTGAGGTTCTTGAAAGATTCAGGACCCAGGTCTTGAAAGATTCACTGAATGATGGTGTGAGTGTGCATGTGTGTGTGTGTAATTGGCAGGGGAAAAGTTATCTAGTGATTGTGGAGTGACACCTAATGGACGTGTGTGTGAGCATGTGCGTGTGTCTGCAGCACAAAGGAATAATAGCAGTGCATGACATGAAAGAAAGCTGCAGTGGGAATAAAATAGAGTCCATGCTGAGAGTGGAAGTCATAAATTAGAGGGCACTGTGTGTGGTTGTGTGTGTGTGGTTGTGACTGTGTCTGTGGTGTGTGGTTGGCAAGGTGCCTTTACTCCTGCAGCAGTGAGGCCTGTGACAGGGGTGATTGGCTAATACCCATGGTGATGCACTGAGCAGAGAGAGCAGTGCTACCTGCACTCCATCTATCACTGACAGCAGCTTGCCAAACTCCTGCATCAGCGGAAACTAGTATTTGTGTGTGGGTTTGCATGTGTGAGTGTGTTTGTGTGTGCGTGTGCGAGAGAGAAACAGAAGGCATGTGTGTGGCCCTCTACCTTGTCACAGAAGTTGATGTGGGTGTGTGTGTGTGGGTAGGGGTGTTTGTGTGTGTGTGTGGGGGGGGGGGTCCGGGGGGGGGGGGGTAGGGTGGGTGGGGGCACAAAGGGAGAGTAGGAGGGACGTCTGTTCTGCTTTACAAAGGGGGTGTCAGACCCCTGTATAAGTGCACGTGTCATTAAGTGTGGAAGTGCCTACGTGTGGAAGCGCACACACACACTGCGTCTTCTGGTGTGTACGTCACACACCTCCTTCCCACACTATAAAGCAGCGGCTCCCCAACTGCCACTTCACCTTCATCTCTCTACTGTAAAACATCGGGTTATGTGATATACAGTCATGTATATATACACTATTCACGCCTCGTTGCACATTCTGTACACATATTAGTAGTTTTGTCCAACATGTAAGGAAACAGTATGGGTTTGGACATCCATTGCTTTCCATTGATCGAGAAGGGCATTGGTTCGAAACACATGAGGGCTTCAAGGCATGTTCATCAGGTATCATCCCTCGGCCCACAAAGGTCATACCTTCAATACTTTCCTGCCTTGAAGAGCCTCCAGTGACCAGCGTAGATGACAAGCTAATGATGCGCTAAAGACAGGCCACTTATGGAGAGAAGCCAGTTGTGTCTTTTCCCAGCCATCTTCTCTCACAGCATCATGCAGTGTCTGATGTCATCTTGTCAGAGATGACAGAACTCCACATTGCTCACAAAGGACAACTGCTGAGTCCATGCACTATAGGCTGCACAATAGTCCCTGGGGGTAGCCTGAAGGACTGTGTTTATGTGCAGACATGGAAGAGAGGGAGAGAGTTTGAGAAAGAAAGAAGAGGAGAGGTAAGAGGAGAGAAGAGGACAGATAAGATCCCAGGGGAATGAAAGAGTTTGGACACACAGCAGGGTAAGAACAACTCTCTTTTCCTGTGTCCTCTATCTCTACCCCTATTTTTTCTCTCTAATCATCCTCACCCCTCGTCCGGGTGGGTCCAATTCACTCTTCTCTCTTTCTCTCATACTGTAACTTTCAGCTGAAGTATCATGAAACATACAATATCACGACTCCAGGATAACAACAGTGTTGATGCACTGTTCTCTCACCTCTCAGTGTGGCATTTCAAGAAATGGGGAAATCTTTGGGGGGTTTAGGCAGCCATTTTGAAAGTCTGAGGATTGGTTGACAGCAGAGAGAGTAGCAAGACAGACCCCCCTATTTTGACGATCTGAAACGCAAGTACCAAACCGCAAAGCGCAAGTAACTTTGTGGGCGGGACTCCGGCTCGGTTGCTATTTTGCCGGCGGGATAAATGACTTTGCGCCTGGCGCAAATCTAAAATGAGTAGGTCCGAAGTAGCTACATTACTAATGGGTGTGGTTTGGGCGTAACGTGCAATAAACCAATCAGAGCGTCATCTCACATTCCCTTTAAGAGCAGCGCTTGTTCCATGGCAGATTGCTATTATAACGGCGGATTTGCCAGGCGCACGCCAGGAGCGGTTCACAGCCAAGGAGACCGACGTTCTAGTCAGGGCCGTAACAGATAGACAAGTGACATTGTATGGGAAAGGCAGAGCTGTTTTCTCATTGCACTAAATTGCCCGCTCATGCTGCTCATTCAAATTCTTATTCTTATTTTTATATAGCCTACCCTATATTTTATTTTTTAAATTGTTTGGTTCTTGGAATTTGTTTAACTATTGTACTTTTTTACTTAATTTAAGACCCATATATGTTTATTGTTTGCACCTTCCTGCCACAGTAAATTCCGTGTTTGTGTAACATAGGCTACATGGCGAATAAACCGAATTCTGATTCTGATGGAGATGGGAGAAGAAACCCACCCAAATTAGCTTCGGTTAAACAGGCATGGGAGAAAATTGGCACAATTGTTACAAATCATGTTCACATACATAGAGATTTCTCATGAAAATCTTTTTATAATCATTGAAGAAATGTAACACGCCATAAATCAAAACAATGTAACGTAGCTTCGCAGAAAGAAGACCCTGGCCTCGCCAGCAGTGTGCACGGACCAAGCTTGCGCCCTTAAAATAGCATCTGAATAATGCGCCATTGACTTTAGACCACGTTTTTCCTGGTCAGTGGCGGAATTGTTTTTCGGAAACTGCAAAATAGCACCAGGGAACGTTTGCGCCGGAACACGCCTCCTTTTTCGCTGAACCGCCCACGGGAGCGCAAGGTCATTTCGACGTGCGTCTGTGGAGGGAAAAGTCAGCTTTGCGTCAAGTGCAAACTAGGAATGATACTTGCGTCGTTGACAAAGTCAATTGCGCTGGGTGCAAGATCGGGCCCAGAGAGAGCGACAGTGAGACAGAGAGAGAGAAATAGAGTGAGATAGAGAGAGAAAAGAAAGAGACAGAAAGAGAGATACAAGTGGAACTAGAGAGGGTGGGGTGTGCTTGCGGCAGAGCTAGCTCTACAGTTTACCGGGGCTAGGTCTGAATCTAGGAGCAAAACGGAGAACAGCTGCCAAGTATAGAGCTCCGGGAGTTGACGTCACGCAATCCCAGCATGGGTCATCGCCATTTTGAGAGTCGGCTGCTGTACTATCACAAGCTATTCTCGCAAGCAGCTGACCCTAACCCTAGCAACGTGAGCTCTGCCTAGCCCCGTTGCCCACATCACTATTGTTAATTGTGCATTGACTGAGATTCTGGAAAGAGATCAACTCAAGAAGTTTCAATATCCTATAAAAAGCTAATACTCTACCCTTTCTATTCATAAAATCTCAACAGTTGCTGTGTAGCAGAGAGGGTAGAGAGACTGACTTGTAACCTTATGCTCATGAGTTCAAATCCCCATTCAGCCTATTGTCGTTGGCCAAACATGAAGTAGTTTTGCTCTCATGTTGTCCAAGTCTCGATCTTCTAGAGTGTACATGTTTATAATATTTAGCCATTTTGCGGAGGAACCCGCATCGCTGCTTGCAGCTATATTTAGGTTCCTCCGGTAGGAGGGAACCTATTGTTATTGTTGGTATTCTTATTATTATTTTTCTTCTCCTTGCGCCCCAATATCTCAAAAAGTCCCTAGTCATAAATTTTCTAATTTGGCACATTGATACTACATCCAAGTGGGTACCCCCACACCAAATATGGGCCACATCGGACCATAGGGGGCGCCACAGGCCACGCCCAAAAGTCCGATTTTCAAAGTGATGGCATTTCCACCCCACTGCTCCAATTCTTCTGAAACTTGGTGTACATGCCCCATTTCCCATGGGGAACAAAAAAGCCTCAAGGACCCATAAGGTCCGCCATGATGGATTTTCCTGTACAGTGATAATTTGGGAAAACCTTCAAAATTCCTCTTCTCTTGAACCAAAGCTCCAATTGACTTGAAATTTTGAACAGATATGTATCATTGATGTATCTAAAAACGTTACTTAAGACAGTTGAATCAAATACAAAATGGCTGAAAGGGGTGTACTTATGTAAATGTCCACATTGCCTCAATATGTTTGTGTCACTAAATCAAATGTCATTTTGAATGATGGTTTTTCAAACCTAATAGGGTTCAAGATGACATCACTCTGAAGTACCATAAACAATTTCACCTTGGTATATCAACATATGATTGAATTAGAGCAGTTTCAACGTTGGCTGACTCTAACAACGCTTACCACAGGAGAAACAGCTTACCTTTTTATACAGTAACTGAACATGACAATATTCAACACTGAGAATAGCTCAATGGGCTGGGATGGTGACCTGTAAAGTATAAGGTAGTAGGTTGGAATCCAGCCATTATCTTTTGGCCTGTCATAATTTTGATTATCTGTTTAGCTAAACAGGATGACATCATTCTGAAATACCATGCACAATTTCATGCAATTTCGCCTTGAAATGTCAACCGTTTCTTAACCTTTGTCCCAAAGCTGACCAAAGCTAATACTCTGTCCTTTCTATTCCTAAAATCTCAACAGTTGGTGTGTAGCAGAGAGGATACAGAGACTGACTTGTAACCTTATGCTCAGGATTTCAAATCCCCATTCAGCCTGTTGTTGGCCAAACATTAAGTAGTTTTGCTCTCTTGTTGTCCAACTCTCGATCTTCGACAATGTACATGTTTATAATATTTTGCCATTTTGCGGAGGAACCCGCATCGCTGCTTGCAGCTATATTTATTATTGTAATTTATACAGGTGTGTAATTTATCTCATGAACTCATTGGTAAAAAGTTTTGAAATTTGGCATATTGATACAACATGCCACAAATACCGCCCAAACATAGACTGGCCCACATCAGAACATAGGGGGCGCCACAGGCCACGCCCAAATGTCCACTTTTCAGAGTGATGGCATTTCCACCCCATTGCTCCAATTCTTCTGAAACTTGGTGTGCATGCCTCATTTTCCATGAGGAACAAAAAAGCCTCAAGGACCCATAAGGTCCACCATGATGGATTTTCCTGTAAAGTGATAATTTGGGAAAACCTTCAAAATCCCTCTTCTCTCTTACCAAAGATCTAATTGACTTGGAATTTTGTACAGATATGTATCATTGATGTATTTAAAAACGTTACTTAAGACAGTTGAATCAAATACAAAATGGCTGAAAGGGGTGTATTTATGTAAATGTCCACATTGCCTCAATATGTTTGTGTCACTAAATCAATAATCAATCACTAATAGGCTTTAAGGTGACACCCCCCTGAAATACCCTGCAAAGTTTCACCTTGATATGTGAAAATATGACTGAATTACAGCTGTTTGAGCTTGGACCAAATCTGACAATGCTTGCCTTATTTTATTATCCAGTTACTGAAAATGGCAAAGTCCAGATCTGGGAATGGCTCAATTGGATGAGATGTTGTGCTGGTAAACGTAGGGTTGTAGGTTCAAAACCAGTCTTTTTTTGGACAGAACGGTTTCTAGTCTTCCGGTCAATCCTCCGGTTTTAAAACATAGCAATGAGTGTTTATTTGAGCCCATAACAACACTCCGATCATCTGTTTAGCGAGACTGTGTAAGCCACTGCAAAACAAGACAGGTTTACCACAGTAGATAGCTACTTGGAGTCTATGCATGGTAGTGTCAGATTCACAACCGAGTTAGCTTTAATGAAGTATATTGATTGTTCAGGCGGATCCCTTGCCTGTTGCACAAATCCATTTCAGTAACCTAAGCCAGGACAAATCGCCACTGATGCTAGGCATGATTTGAAATCCCTTCCATGACAAGTTATGGCACCCCAAACAACCTTTTTAAAGCACTACGAGTAAGATATTCTTTACAGCAGCAACCCAGTCATCCTGTTGTCCCATTTTTATGTCCCATATTCAGATAGGACTAAATTACAGCTGTTTGAACTTTAACCAAATCTGACAATGCTTGCCATTGGAAAAATGTCTTATTTCCTGATACAAAAACTGAACAATCAAATGGCTTAGTAGGATGAGACGCAGTGCTGATGTGTGAAGGATGGTGAGTTCTAATCCAGGCAAAGGTATAAACTTTTTTTTTTTATGACAGAAATTACAGTTTCAAGTCTTCTGGTTAATCCCAGTGTAACTATCTATTATGTCAATTTTACAACATTTTGTCACGTTGAAGGAGGAATCCGCCATTGCTGCTTGCAGCTATATTTTGGTTTGAATCCTTTTGAACTAAAGCCAAAATTGCTAGGTTTGCTAAACTGACCGATCCTGCCTGTAACGTACTGTAGTTATGCCATTATGAACATTGTTTAATTGTTGTCGTGGATGATGTTCACACTAACATTTCCTTTATAGGAATAAATACATTTTTGAGAATGAAACTGATTACAGTCAAACAAAAGAGTCATCAAAATCTATCAAATCAAAGAGGAGGATGCATTGCACGGCTGAAAATCTACCCGCTTGTCTCACTTTTATCCACCAATGGCAAGGATGTCAGGAAACTAGGTGATCCTTTTCTCCACACACGATTCAGTGCTACAGCAAACAAGTATCTTTTAGTGTTACGTAAGCCAGTTTGATCTCATCCAAGTCTTTAGCACTGCAGCGGCCATCCTCCAGTTCTGAAGGAGAACCAGCTCATCTATAATCCATGAGGAGTGCGCTGTATACAGTAGACCATCTGCATGGAAGCACTACACAGGCACTCATCCCAGGTAGAGAGGAGATAAAGAAAATTGTAGAGAGAAGAGGAGAAAGATTTCACCAGCCTACGGACTTCAGACTTGAAACCCTCATACTGAATAAAATCTGCAAGTGAAAATAACACAATTTTGTACCAATAGTAAAACCCTTGGAATACAGTTTAAAATAAGCTATTTAGCTTTTGAATATTCTGTATAGCTTTATGTAGAATGTATTTTTTGTTGAGCAATTTTAATTTTTAAAAACTGAGAATTTATGCGTTGTCATTGTGTACTGTTAACTCCTCTGTTTAGATACCCACTTTCCTATCTGTTCTCACTTTCCCGGATCTATTCCACATATCAATCTCTCCATCACTCCTACTGTCCATTGGCTATAATTAATTAATTCTGTTCACTGTAGTGCATCTCACTCTCTTTCTCATTCAAGCGTCACTTTCCCTACCCCTAACGCATCCTCCCTGCCCCCCACCCTGCCTTCACCCATCCTCCCTTCCCGCCTCCCCCCTGCCCCCCCATCCCACCACCCTTCCTGATCCCCACCCTGTCCCCCTGCGCTGTAGCTCGGAACACTTGGCTAATGGTCTGTGTCGATGCAGAAAGGCCACAGCACCGGCCGCACTGTACACACACAGAGCTCAGGAGCATTCCAGCAAGGCTCACATGAGTCAATGTGTTTGGTCATGTGAGTTGGGGCCTGGGTGCTTGCTTCGGCTTCAGTGTTTACCTTCGTTGGTTGTGTGAGGGTCTTAATAAAGCTTGGTGTGTGTGTGTTTGTCTGTGTGTGTTTGTCTGTGTAGTGTTGTAAAAATAGCGTTTTAAAGGAGGCAGTTTGTTTACTCTATGTTGTTTGTGATCCCAACACATGCTGTTAGTTTCTGGGGTTATGGTGGGCACATTCAAGAGAGGTGGAGGAGAGAGACAGAGATGGGATTAGAAAGAGACAGAGACAAAAGACAGGCAGACCGACAGAGACATAATAGGAGAAAAGGTGGAAGGGATTGTGCTTGTGAAAAGGTCAGTTTAGGAGAAGAGAAAATGTGTGGATCCCTCAGGTATGGGTCAGGATTTAAAGGGAGATGTATTCCTGTACCCTGCTGGATTTAGGAGAGACAGGTGTGTGGATGCAATCTTCCCTTTCTTTCCAGTTAGCCTCCCCGCCCCTTCCCCTCGCACTGCCAGACCCTTTCGCAAACCCGTATTCCTCTGGAACCTCTCAGCTCATTTTCTATTTCCATGGGGAATTGTCAACTGGCGCAAACCAATGTCTCTGGATGCAATTGGATAGATACAACCAATCGGAGCAATGAAAATGCCTCTTTGTAGTTTATGAAAATGCCTCTACGGCGCGACTCTGTAAAGTCATCGTATTAAAACCGCCCAATCTCAGATGAATGGTTGTGATTGGCCTGTCCAGATTCTAATTGAAGGGAAATCTGTTTTAATAGGATGGTGACCAGACCCATCTGCTACAGCAAAAAAAAGCATGAGCCGGCAAATTGATCTGGTTCCCGGGTTACTTTCTGGCTGTCTCCCTCTCTCTATTTCTTCGTCTGCTGACACAGGTGTGTTTCATTGGTTCATTCTATCTCCAAGGCCCTTTTTTCCAGTAGCATACACTCACTGCTACACCACCATCACTATACGCTCATCCATCCACTATACCCTCCAACTGATTACATGAAATAAATTAAAAACACATTGGCATTTTACAATCAGCCCAACGCATGTCCCACCAAATATCAAGACAAACGTCCCATGAAAATGTAGTAAAATTGCTATTTCAAGATATGTGCCACCCTACAGCGGCAGGACCAATCCTTTAAGTCGTTGGTGCCCATTATGTCACAAGACTGTGTGGTGTGTGGAAAGAATGTAGTGGAGAGAACACCTGACCCTCACCCAGGAGTGCCACTCGGCCAGGGTCAGCTTACATGTGTGTCTGAATGTTGCCTGTGCTGCATACATGCCTGACCCTGTGTGACTCAAGGCCACAAAGACCGATACAGTGTAGTTACAAAAATAATCAAAACTCAGAGGGGCTTATAGGTGGAGATTGATATTGAGCCTGATTGAACAGTTTTCTGTCTGTCTGTCTTTCCCTCTCCAAGCCATGTGTTGCCATGGGGGGAGTGCCTCCGTTTTCACATTAAAATAGTTTCTGGTTCATTACAGTAACATCCTCTCATTTCCCAACCAAATAATAATAATTTCCCACACTTTAAAACCAATGAGCTGTGTCGTATTTTCTCCTTATTAAATTGACAGGCCCGTTTACGATTCTCTTTTGTGCTCCACTTAAGTCCGACTGATAAATTATGATGTTTACAGTAAGTGACTGGTTTGTGAAAGTTGCTTCAAGTTCCATATTTTTGCCAACTGCATGTGTTTACTGTGCATTTAATTACAAAGTTATGGTTATTTGAGTGGTCTGCATTTTTACACAAGTGGAACAAAGAGTGTTAGCTGTAATCCCCAGGGGAGTGTTATCTGTGTGGCACACAGTGAAGGTCTATGGTTCAAGTTCCCGGCTGGATCAGGAATGACCCCTGGTCGGGGCTGATGGTGTAAAAGTACATTCAGAATAACTTTGGAAACCTGCCAGCCAATGACAAAGTGTGTTGTGTGAATACTGTCATAATACTAGTGGAGTACTTATTATTACGAGCAGGATGCATTTCACAGGATAACAATGGTTTTCAAATTGAAAAAAACTGCAATGTCACGAAAATGACAAGCACACATACACATATATAAGCACATAGACACATATAAACATTTAAACACAAGCCCACTCACACAAACACAGTTACCCGCGTACAGGATACTAAATTTAGACTGGCCTCTACAAGACCTTCCCAGACTCATGATCCACACGCACACAAACACACACACACACTGGGGAAAGCTTTTGTTAGCCCTCAGACATTCCAGTCAGACGGAGGCAACGACAGATCTGCAACAACCCCTGCATTCACAAACTGATTACGGAAAACAAGGGGGACAGGTGGGGAGTAAAACAGCCTCTAGGGGAGTGCCCTGAGAGAGACAAACATCTCTCCCCCTGACACCGGGTCACAGTGTCTGACCTGCTGAGTTTATCCAGCCTTCCTGGTCAATCCCGCAGAGACTACACACCATTAGCACCGGAGATATGGGCCGCCACAGGTCAGCAACTCTAATGAAGATTATATGATTACCCAGGAGAAGGGCAGCTGGAGACCAACCAGCCTTCAACCTTAGATGAGGCTAACTGTCACATTTAGATAATACACAGACCTAGGGCCAGAACTAGCCATTCAGATAAGCAGGGTTTACACTAATGTGGCTATTCCATTGTTTTGATTGTGGTTGTTTGGGTTACAGTAATCCGATCATACCATTTGACCCATGTTTGTAGTACCTGAGTAGTACCTGGTAGACAATCTTTCTATCTCAGAAAGCTATCATCTTCCAAAATGCATATCCATTTACCCAGCCCAATTATAATTTCAGAGCATGGGGATGAAAGGAAACCTCTTGTACATAAGGGGCAATGATTGTCTAGGGACGAGGCACGGGTTGTCATGGCAACCAACCCATTACCTGTAACAATGGTTTTCCATGGTGAGGATGTGCACAGTGTGGTTAGCGCAACCATGAGCCAAGAGTGCGTACCACACAGGCTGAGGTCCTAACACAGACAACTGGGTTCGACTCCGGCTCGGGCCTTTTCTGCATGTCTTCCCCTCTCGCTCACCCATGCATTTCTTGTCTCTATTCAATAAAGGCGAAAATATATATCTCTAAAGTATGACCGTGGGCCCTGGCATTGCCCCTGCATGAGACTCCACTGCACCACTTTGATCCCTTATGCAGAATGTACAGTAGATTGGATACCTGGGAAATGAAGTCCACCACAGGTGACAGTGTCAATTCCATGGTTGTTTCTGTAGCCGGATTGGCTTGGGCCTCAAGGGGGAGTGACAACTGGGGTGGTCTCTGATAAACAGCATGTGGCCCAATACAAAGTAACGCAAAGGTTACTTTGTATTGGGTTTTCTGTGCAAACCCAGGGAAAGTCATGGCACAGGGAATTACTGGGAAATTAAGACTGTCAATATTTCACCTCTAAATAGTCTAGTCTTGTATCTTGATCACACACACACGTACAAACACACAAACACACACATTTGCATGAAGGCTGTGGCTGTTCAATTAGGTACTAAAAAGCCCTTGATAAAGTGTGCTTCTGGGACAGTGTGGGTGACTAATGTGGAGTTGGAGATCTGCATCATCAGTAGAACCTGATTGGTGGAGAGCTGATTAAGGAGCTGTCTGACTGAGTATTAATCAGCCATGTTGAAGTGGCTGGTTTGTGTGGGCGGGCGTCGTGATTCCCAGACTGTTAGGGAGCAGTGTGTGTGTGCGGACGCCCCCGTCGGATAGCACTGCTGTCAAACAGTCCTACAGGTGGTGTGTGCAGATTGAGCATAATTCAGGCTCCAACACAGACACGCACACAGTACACACAGACACGCACACAGTACACACAGACACAGGCAATAACACAGTACACCCCCGCACATGTACCCCCCCCCCCTCCTAACACACACAAACACACATATCCTTCCCCAAAAACACAAAACAAATCTGCTACCAAAAGCATTCACTGTTGCTCCATGTCAGTACTGTACACAGATGACAAGCCTACACTATTATCAAGCCGTGTATCTCTAAAGCACACTTGCATGGCCCACTCTCCATCTCCTGTCCTGAAACCAGCCGCTGCACCCTGAATAGTCGTCCAAACCAACGGGAATGGAACCAAACCTCAATCTATACAGTTCAGCTCCATCCTGTTCGATGTGTGAACCAGTGATGAATGGGTTTTGATTACTCACCTGGTCACACACTGCTGAATTTACATACAGTAACATTGTGAACTCTAACGGAGTTATGGTTGCCTTATTCAAGGGTAGAACAAGTCTGGCAACTGTAGAAGGATGTAGATCGACGAAGAGCCGGTGGAGAACCGGTTTCAAACAGAAAAGGGCTTCTGGTGCCCTGCAGGAGAACATCTGACCCTCAGACTCAAAATGATTCAGCAAATTTCAAACTAATAATATTCAATTTTTGAGTATGTGTTTTACTGCTGACCAAAAACATTTCAGATGGTAAAACAGTTTTCGGTTCTGAACTGAGCAGTAATTAAGAGTTTCCACACGCCCGTCTGCTGTTGGAGCAACAGGCCAATTAAACGGACGCCAAAAGATAGCAATGAAATGATATAAAAGAATGCAGACTACGTCCGTCAGGGTGATCAAAGAGCTTGACAAACTGGTGCAGTGCTGACAAAGTGACAAAGCTTCTGAGCCACTTTGTGTGACAGTTTACCCTTAGTCTCCCTAATAACATTGAAATATTCTGACAGACGCTACCTCCCTGGTCTCATAGCAGATGCATGGTAAGGCTGCTAGAGGTTGTTAATATTCAGCTGAAGTAAGAAGAGTTGGGACTGCATACAAACTGGGCACCCACCGCAGGACTGTCCTCAAACTACTTTTACAGGATGTGTAGATATACAGATGTCCTGTATCACTCTGAACTGTAAGCATCAGACAGCATTGTCATCGCCAAAAGTACTCTCTGTCCTGTCTGTCAGTATACCAGTTCAGCATGCTTCAGAAATATGTTTTTTTTCTGTCTAGGTAATTTTTTCCCTACTCAATCAAGCACAGACCAAATTCTCTTCAACTGTGATTCTGATCTAGACTTTATTTCCAGGGTCTCTGCGTCACATTTACCTATCTCTATCAATCTCTTACCCTCCCTCTCTCTCTCTCTTTCTCTCTTTCCTTTCCTATAAGCAGATCAGAACTCCCACAAGTGTGCCTGTGTGTGTGAGTGTGTTTGTGTGATTACTATGAGCAGCTGATTGGGTGTGAAGAACCCTTGCTGCAGGAGGGGGTAGGAGGCGGGTGGTTCCAGGTATCCCTCATCCTCCACTCCCCAGCCAGGTCATGCCAAGGCAGTGCTGCTTCACCTATGTCTCAACCTAATCTATGACAGAGTTTGCCTTGGGGGTGGGGTTAAATATTCACTTTTAATAGAGAAAATAACTTTGGTAGATGGAGAGATGGATGGATACAGCCAGGTAGGTGCATGGTTGAATGGATGGATGGTTGAATGGAGATTTAGGATATGAAGAAAAAAGGGATAGTTGAATACGCTTGGCCTCAAACCCCATGGGGAACAGCTGGTTAAGACCCTTCCTTCTGCTCGTACACACGTACACACATGTACACAAACATACTCACACACAGCTCTCATCTGAACCCCCAGGCAGGCAGCCAACACTGCCCATGACCTTGGTGTTCTGAATGTTTTAAGTTTGTGAGGCCAGCAGTATTAGCTAGACGTGTTTGCATATGTGTGTGTGTGTCCATGTGCCGGTCATTTATGGGGCTTTTTAGGGACTAGTCTCTGTGGGTACAATAACTTAAGCAGTATAACCAAGCATTTCACTTCAGCCCTACTTACAACATATCTGTATTATTTTTTGCATGCTAAGAGCAGGAAAAAACAGAGCAGGATTGCTCTAGCGCAGATCTGTTGGGTCTACTGGGGGCAGACAGACTAAAGCAACAGATGTCAGAGGGAGGGAGGAGCAGCTTCATGCTGGCAGCACCACCTGTGCCCAGTCCTGAGTGGGAGCGTTGAGTCAGGCCTTGCTGCACCACGCTGAGCAGGGCAGGCTGGAGTAGGGAAGAAACGTTGTCCAGAAACAACAAACCCTAAGCAAAGACTTTTATTGTGATTTTTTAATGATGGTGCGCTAGTAGACTGTAGCATTGGCTTCAAAGTAAGTTCAGTGTTGCTTGACAGTCAGCTGTATGTGGATGTCACTATTGAAGTACTGGATGTGTGAGCGTGTGTGTGTGTGCATCCAGGCATAGGGGTGTGTGAGTGTGTAGCCAGAGGGTCAGTTGGGAGTGGTCAAGTTAATCACGTCCCTGCAGGAAGAAATGAACTCTCCATCCCTCTAATCTCTACTCACCCACAGGGTTGGCTTGACAAGGTGTGAACACACTGGACGGGGTGGATAGCAGCAAACCAACATGTACACACATACACACACACACACTCAATGATTGTAAACATTTTATATGAGCCAATTGCTTGCCTATGGGAGCTATGTACTTGCTGGGTCTCCTGTGATTGATATGAATAAAATGGTCCTCGGAACACCCACTCACTCACACACACATACACACACCTACACCCACCCACACACACTACTCATATGTGATGCACCGACAATCAGTTCATCGTCAAAAAGAAAAGCCTCAATCAAAAATAGGTCCGGTAACAATGCTCCCTAGCAACAAGGAACACACTGCTTGAGCATCTGTGCGTGGAGAATAGTGACTGTGTGTGGGTGAGGATGTGCGTGTGTGTGTGTGTGCGCAAGTGAGTTCTGATTACTGAACCTCTCCTCATTGTACAAATGATCCTTGGGTCATGCTCATGAAAGCAGCACAGTGGCTCAGGAACGCCTCCGAGAACAAACCCTGGTTGGATGTGGAGGGATGGCCTTTTCCCACTCCCAAGCTTTGATCTATATTTAGCCGGTCAGTGTCAGTGTGAGGTTGGAATGCTTTACACACCGCTGGCTGGTTAAGGCTCCTCCATGCTAATGGCCTCTCACTGGAGGAGCTGGAGAGGTGTACAGCGCTGTGCTGCACACCTTCATACCGTATCTCTGGATTTGAAATTTCGAGTTTGAAACTTGAATTTCTATTTGATGATAGAGGGCTACCAGTCTATGGATTTCAAGTAGAAAATTGATTTTACAGATGAATATTGACAGGCCAGTGAGCTGACAAGGTAGTCATTTTAAATGTTGGTATCTTGGGTCAAATAATAATAATAATGAAAATACATTTAAAAATCTCACATTTGTATTACCTTTGAGAGACAGTCAATAGCAGGGATTACAGTTAATCAAGCCAACACTCAAAACATGTTCTCTTCTAATTTGAATTTCCTTGGCACAGTCCCTTCTGTTAGCCTTGAGTGCACCTTTCAAACAACAGACAGGAAGATAACAAGCACACTCACAGTTCAAAGGTCAGGTGGTTTGGCGTCACCATGACAACCCTTATTAGCATATGCTTGACAACTGGTGAGAACTCGATCCTCATTTCCTGTATTGGAAAGCGACGATGCAGAAATGATAGTGAAATGGAATTGTTACGCAACCATCAGTTTAGATTGACATTTTTGGATGATAAGCATCTACTACACTGCTTCAATATTACCATACTGTTAACTGGCAACACCGAAAAGCAAACACCAAAAAGCAAACCAATGACAGCATTATAAAGACAACCAGACATTAATAAAAGAGAGAATATTATTCTCCATTATCTTTTAGAAGAGACACATAATCTTGAGGGTCTCCATTTCCATGCAGGTATCTCTTTAATTCTCTGATCTCTTGTGGAGTCTCTAAGTAATATTCTGAACTGGTGTCTTTGATGTGTGAATCAATTGTGAGCCAGACAAGCAGCTGCACATGTTCCTGTATTAAACATATCTCCTCCAGGACCCAGTCAACACCTCTCAGCCTGACCCCCCCCCTCCCACACCACCACCACCACCAACCCCACTGCTGTCAGGTGACACACACACACACACAAGCTCAGAGTCTAGCTTTCATAGACCAGCTGCCTTAGGGTGAACACACATACACAGTGTGGGCCTATCTTATGGCCACTGGCTTAGTAGACTCTCTCAGGCCTAACTGGGGCTAATCCAAAGGCTAGTGTTGCCTGGTGATGACCAGAAACCCTAACAATGAAAACCATCACTTCAAAGTACACATACACACAAACAAGCACACACACACCTGCTGGCGGGCTGACCTGGCTCCACAGTTCAACTGAATTAGAGGCAAAAGCCTTGTGGTCCGCATCCTCCATTAGCCAAGTACTAATGGAACCGTGTCCTCCAGACGGCTAAAAGGGAGGACATAAATCATAGTGTTAGGCTTGATTTCTTTACTACAGACCTGAATGGAATACAGCTGGTCGAAAAACAACAAATAAGGGGGAACCTAACCAGTAAAAACACAATGTGTAATTTTTGAATGGCTTTCTAATGAGTCAAATTGTGTGTCTAACTCAGTGCACTCCACCTCAACATCAAGATAATAGCTGCTCTGGTGCCCTATCTGGCTCAATTTGCTTACCAAATTACACAAATACACACACACAGACATAAAAACACCAACAAGCACCATTTTGTTGAAGTCGAGTCAGAATATTTCCTGTCACACGGGCCTCTACTCACCCTAGTCCAGACCAGGTGTATAGGAAGCGACACCAGACCACTCTGATTACTATCCCCGCAGTGACGATCGTCAGGGCTAGCGAGCACATGGCTCTTGTGACCCCACAGCTTGATTAAACAGATTATGCAGAAGCGACCCTTCCCCTGTCATTTGAAAGAGTTACCTGGGTAACAATGACAGGCTGGTGGTTTTGTGTTCTGTCTTTTCACAAGGAGCTCGTAGGCCTTGTTACTAAGCAGCCTGCCTACGATCTAGGAGACCTCTCTCTTCTCAGGTACAGACACGACAAAGAGGACCCCGGCATCTTACTTGCACTCAATGTTACAACCAGAACCCAAACACATACACACACATACACACACGTTGCATCCATCAACTGACGTCTGCCAGGTTTTGGGGACTGAGCTTCACTCCATCTTGTAAGTCTGAGCCCAGTCCCAGTCTCGGTCCTGAGTTCAAGGCTTCCCTAGGGAGGTGAGGAGCAGCCCAGGGTCTGGAGGACTGATCTTCCACCTGACATCCTGTCTATACACTGTACATACACACATAATTGAAGCTTTACCAGCACATGATTCTCACACCGTGACCCTTGAGCTGAATGCTGAACACGTCCTGAGGGTACATCACAGTCATCGGGAAACAGGTTTTAGTCAGCTGTATCCCCTTGAAAAGAAAAGCATGCCATGTCACCACAGATATGCATCTGCGTACCCACAGATTCCCACACACTGAATAGCCATCCCCTCTTCATTAACCATCTGTCACTAGGTGCCATGGAAGTGTATGTGAGTTCTGTCTGTAGTAGATGGAAGACAGTCATCAGCAGGTAAGGAGCAGTCTGAAGATGAACCAAACTGTGATTGTTAAGAGGTCTGTGGGGAAAAATTTAACACAGAAGCTAATGATACCAGGGAACTGGTGCGAGGGTCAAAGCACACAGCAAAACACAATACAGAAAAACAAGAAGGTTTACAAACAAACAAATTGAGTTGTTGCCTGAGTTCTCTCTTCAGTAAATTCGATGCTGTGTCGCTAGGCTTTTTAAGGTCTATTAGAAAAGAGAGCAAAACAA
Organism: Osmerus eperlanus; assembly: GCF_963692335.1. Classification (NCBI taxonomy): domain Eukaryota; kingdom Metazoa; phylum Chordata; class Actinopteri; order Osmeriformes; family Osmeridae; genus Osmerus; species Osmerus eperlanus. Next base: position 9,322,405 of record NC_085019.1, read on the forward strand.
GCTGGATATTCTTCACGGATGATCTCCGGGTGTGAAAAATCACACCCCTCAGTATTATTTAGCATTGCCTGAATGATGCAAGGCCACTTGATGAGCCATGTCCAGATCGTGACTCCTCATGAGCTATGTTGAATAGGGTAAGACAGTCATAAAAATGTAGCTGACACCTAAGATGAAGGACTGAATCCGTTTTTTTATTTATTAAGGGAACAGAACAGAACAGTTTATTAGAGGAACAGATAATAACGACAAGTCCTTGTCTTGTACCAAGACATTTTAACATTTCTAGATCATTTGTATTCAAATCCCATGCTTTAGTCGCAGGCTCAATTAATATGAAACATCTACCCAAATGGTTAATGTGACCTTGGTATATGTGATACATGCTCTGATTTAGTGGATTATCATTACTAAATGATAATATTATTGAGCTGACAGGTTGGTCAGGAAAAATGTTGGTGTGTGCTTTAACCTAACCCAAATCTTCTATACGACTTGCCTAATGGCTGAAACACCACGTTTGCTTTAAACAAGCATTAGAAAGGCTAGGCCGTCCATCCACGTCTCTGACACATCCAGAGAGCAGTGAGACTACAGTCCAGGAGCATCAACTCCTGGCTGAACGACAGTCCAATTACTACGAGATAAACAGATCTATTGTAGCTTGTCTAGCAGCATGGTTGTGAGGGAAAATATTATCTTCAAGCACAAGTGAACCGAGGATGGCCATCTTGTTTATAGCCAATAGCGAATAGGCAGCGCTGTGGGAGAGGAAAGTGGCGCTGGGATGATGTGACATAAATGTAATAACACCATGAGAGCCACAGAAACCATTAAGGGTTGATGGTGGAGCGATGATGGCTAGATTACAATCAATATTTTTAGAGAGGGAGATTATTTTCTAACTCCAAATGGCAATGGTTAAAATAGATATATGTTTATACATTATTATGTCTGAACCAATGTTCTGTGATGACATGAGACAGAAAATAACTACAGCTGAATACAGTCAACTGTATTTTACACAGTGAGGCCACCACACTGAACATATAATTAATTAGTTAAACCACAAGGTTGAGCTTGTGGCTCTGGTCATACAGTTCCCATAGTTACAGTTAAATCCAAGGCTAGATCCATCATAAGTTGGATGCCAACGAAGACCACTTACATTTTATTGGACGGACACCGACTGATTGCACTTTAATGGGTAGACGAGGGGGTGGTGTATTTTTTTATGAAATGAAATGCCTTGCCTGGAAGATCTGATTATCAACTGGTAAACAAAATTAAAAGAATTGCTGTTAAGATCGACTTCTAAAATCACGCCTCCAGTTACTGTAAGAAGAAAAACTCACATACACTGTAAAAAAAAATCACGTAAAAAAACAGAGAAAGCACTGGCAGCAAAGTTTCCAGACCGATTCTGTAAAATTACAGTAAATAATCATACCACAAAATTACATGTAATAAGCTGTAAAAATACAGTGCATGGTCTACACCCAAAATGAATTAAATTACAGTTTAGTACTGTTCTTAAATGTTAATTAAACCGCAGAAAAACAAAAATACTATGTTAAAATACATTTAAAAACAACTAACTTTAAGGTTAATCTCCGTAATTTTAGGGCATTTGTTTGTTGCTACATGAAACATTCCTGTCTATTTACAGTAATTTCTTATGATTTTTTTTTTTTTTTTGTAGAATGACTAAGAAAAAATGTATAAAAACGCAAGAAATACATAAACCCCAAGACAAATGTCTGTAAATTTACGGTATTACTCAGTCAATTTAAAGAATTTATAGATATAAAAATGTTCATTGGACAGTGGAAAAACAAGCTTAGTACATAAAGATAGCTACATTTACGGCCAATCAATGTAAATGTAGGCTTTCTAGTAGTTAATTTATGAAAATGCCCTGTGTACCAACAGTGATTCCCTGTAGAATTGTGGTTGTGCCAACTAAAAAAAAACTACAACAATGTATAAATACTGAATATGTACTTTTAATCAAAAAGGAATGTCAGCACATTTACAGTATTAATCAGTCAATTTAAAGAAATTATAGATATAAAAATGTTAATTGGACAGTGGAAAAACAAGCATACTTAAAAAACAGCTACATTTACAGCCAATCAATATAAATTTAGGCTATCTAGTGGTTAATTCATGAAAATTGGTCCAGCATTGAGCAAGATTGCTGTGAACCGGGCTGCAACGTTATATAGGGCAACTGTGCATGGTCAGTTAGTGTCACTAAAAGTTCTGTTTTTGCAGCTGACAGGCTCATATTATTAAGTGTCTGATGCTGAGGCTCCATGATGATCTTTTGAAATGCCTCAAAGGTGTAGCGGAGCTTTGTAGGGTGCTGCATGTTCAAGGCATAAGAGCCCAAACAACATTGCAGAAGCAAGTGCTACATTCTCAAGATCTTGAAGCACCATCACACCTTCGAGGACTATCCTGACATCAGAGGGTTCACTGCTGGCAGTGTCTTTCACAACATAGATCCCCACTGTCGTTCTCTCCATGGCACTGAGGAAATCGGTCTCAGCCATTTCCTGGTCAAAAGAAAAGATACAATTCTTTAATGATATGTTCAGCATCTTTTCACTTGGCTTGAAAACAACCGGTTAATAATTTCTACCTTCCATTAAGGACAAACCATATCCGAAAATAGTAAAAAAAAAAAAACGTAAATAGATCCGATGCCCCACTGTTTATGACCTCCGACCCAGGCAAAGCCGCTGCAGGATGAAAGGTAATGTTTTCTCTTCAATTTTTTCAATTCAATTTATTTGATCAAGAGGGACAGTGTACATTCATGAACATTAAAATGTAAATGCACCCAATTATATCCAAAAGGCTAGTTTCCATTGGCAGTCTTCCTTCTGTGTTTGAATGTCGGTCTGTATGTGTGTGAACAGGATTACGAAAAACTACCAGCCCGATTTGTATGAAACTTGGTGAAGGGGTGTAGCATGGGACAACATAATTCTGACCATGATTCGTCATTAGGCTCCTTAACGATCAGTGCAAAAGAGCTGCAGTTCCTGTGCAGAGACAGGAGAACCGAGCAGAACAACCATCTCTCCACCTCTCCATCGCAGCCATAGCCCACCTGAGAGGTCACGACAGTTAGCCAGACTCGTTAGATCAGAGAGGTATATTAACATCGCATCGTTTGAGTATCGTAAAAGTCGAGACTTCAGGACCCCGGGTCTGGACTGGATGGAATCCTACAGAGATGGCGTTCTGTCAGTCTCCTATGTATGCACAGGAACACTGAAGCAATGTAAGTGTCTCTTTTTAGTACAGGTTTACTGTGCAACACTAGTTCACTCCTACTATAAAAAAGTTGCTAAAACTCATGATTACCGAGATCAGATTGTTTTTCATCGCCGTAGGTTTTGTGTTTTGAAATACATGCAAGTGAATGTCTGTGACAGAAAGAACCTCCATCAACGGTCTTGACATAAACAGTCCACACAACAATAATGGCAATTGCAATTTCATGTAGTACTCACCACAAAAACTTGGGCCCACGGTTACAGAGCTGACTCCAGGTGACAATGTAGTGTGAGAAAATGTAAATCTGCAGCAACAGAAAAACACAAGTATCATGCAAGCAATTTCTCCCGTGTGAGTGTTTGAATGTCGGTTTGTTTGTGTGTGAACAGGATTAAGCAAAAACTACCAGCCCGATTTGTATGAAACTTGGTGAAGGGGTGTAGCATGGGACAACATAATTCTGACCATGATTCGTCATTAGGCTCCTTAACGATCACTGCAGTTCCTGTGCAGAGACAGGAGAACTTAGCAGAACAACCATCTCTCCATCGTAGCCAAATCCCACCTGAGAGGTCACGACAGCTAGTCAGACTCGTTAGATCAGAGAGGTATATTAACATCGCATCGTTTGAGTATCGTAAAAGTCGAGACTTCAGGACCCCGGGTTCTGGACTGGATGGAATGCTACAGAGATAGCGTTCTGTCAGAGTCTCCCATGTATGCACAGGAACACTGAAGCAATGTAAGTGTCTCTTTTTAGTACAGGTTTACTGTGCAACACTAGTTCACTCCCATGTTAAAACGTTGCTAAAACTCATGATTACCGAGATCAGATTGTTTTTCATCGCCTTAGGTTTTGTGTTTTGAAATACATGCAAGTGAATGTCTGTGACAGAAAGAACCTCCATCAACGGTCTTGACATAAACAGTCCACACAACAATAATGGCAATTGCAATTTCATGTAATACTCACCACAAAAACTTGGGGCCACGGTTACAGAGCTGACTCCAGGTGACAATGTAGAGTGTGAGAAAATGTAAATCTGCAGCAACAGAAAAACACACGAGGGCTTCACTTAACCAAACTTAAGTTAGCCTACACAATTCCCCTAACTCAACATTACTCAACAAAACACTCCTATTTAGACAGTTCTCTGTACAGCGGCACTTTGCCAGCTCCACAATTAATTATCTAATGAATTAACATGCTTTTATCAACTATGTACAACACTAACATTGAACAAGTGCCTTCGTTTTTCATAAAATATTTCCTACCGACCTAGCTAGCTAGCAGCTAACATTATACTGAGGTAAGAGGAAAAAAATAAAATCAACATAACGTTATAGTAGAGATGGTCTACAAAGCCACACATTAGTCATGCAGGTCATAACGTTAACCGAATTTTAGGATTGCAAATGGCAGATTTAATTAACTGACATTAGATAGCTAACGCTAGCTGAGCTCTATAACCCCTGAGCTAGCTAATAGTCACTCTAAATAGCTAATGCTAACGTCAGCTAGCAATTTGCCTTCAGTTTGGTAAAAGTCCATTCCGTTTTGACAAAAAAAGGTTGTGAAAAACATATAACGCACTATATCAGCTTAACATTAACGTTACCTCTGAATCTCGTTGTCTCTTCTTCAGTCAGTATAATTCCTGAATACTATAACTTCTGGAGCAGCTGAAACCTCCATTCTTCTCCGGTTTTCGCGCCATGTGCGGCAGTGACAGTTGGGAGAAGCAAAGTGCTACTGCTACAACCACTGCGCATGTGTGAACCTTCCTCATTCAAAAATCAACATTCAATGTTGTCTCCGAGATAAATATTTTTACTGTCCAATTCATTGTTGATTTCACAGAGTTTTCTGTTTACTAGCATTAATAACAATAGACTTACTGTTTCTAATCTCCTAGGAAATTCCTTGACAGCCCTGAGGCAGTAGTCATCCCATCTCCCAACATAAATTTGGTCACACCATGGGTCACACACTGACATCTTTCTTATTGCATTTGTACCCCTATATGTTCGAAAAAATGTACATCTTTCCAAACCAAGCACAAGTCATATCATACATTTCTGTGTTGGTTACAGGGTAAATTTGTGCAACAAATAAGTTACTTTTTTATAAACTGGGGCTTTATCCCATGACTTGTCCAGATCATATGCTGGACTAAAAGGTTGGTGCCAATGTGAAAGGTTTTACTCAGAATGCATTTTATAGTGGCCCCAATCGCAGAGTTACTTTATGCATAATTTTGTGGAAATGACCAGAAAACTGACATTAGGCCTATTTGCGTTACAAATCCTACCGGCCAACACAATGGTAAAGTATTAGAAAACTAGAATAATGTTCTTAGTGTTTTGGACACTGTGCATTTTTGGATATGTGTTAGCAAGATAACCTACCACTATCAGTAGTTAAAATAACCTGGTGACCTTGTGTAGCCAGAACAACCAAGAGCTAATGCTCTTAAGACAGTGGAGATGTTTGTGGACTACTAAGAATACAGCCCCAGTAAACCCTGTGGAGTCCTTCCGCTTCCTGGGCACTATCCTCTCCCAGGACCTCAAGTGGGGACTGAACATCAGCTCCCTCACCAAGAAAGCACAACAGAGGATTTACTTCATGCAGCAGCTGAAGAAATTAAACTTGCCAAAGACAACAATGGTGCATTCTACACAGCCATCATTGAGTCCATCCTCACCTCTTCCATCACTGATCTGTTATGATCAGATCATCCATCGGATGATACGCTGCAGTCTGCTCTTGTCCTTGGCAGTGGCAGCAGCGTATCATCTGCACTGCTGAGAAGGTGATCGGCTGCAATATGCCTACCCTCAAGGACCTGCACACCTCGAGGACCCTGAGGCGAGCGAGGAAGATTGTGGCCGACCCCTCCCACCCTGGACACACAGAAGACTGCGGTCCATCAAGACCAAAACCTCACGTCATAAGAACAGTTTCTTTCCTTACTTACAATAGGTGCTTACATTTACAGTTAAACAACTCTAAGTAAACAAGTACAACTCAACTATATATTGTACTAAAACATAACAAAGTTCTGTTTAATGGGCAATGATGAATAGAACTTGTATCCACCATCCATTCTTGTGAAGACAAATACACCTCAACCATGTCTCAATAAATGTATGTTCTCTATCTCCAAGGAGGATAATGTGCATGGTAGCATCGGTTTGTCTAGAAGAGATCCAGAAGTCAAGAGCCCCAGAGTCCCCTGAAGTTCATGAAGGTCACAGACTCATAGAAAGACAGTTGGCTATTGACTATTATGTTGGCATTTTTTTTGTTTTAGAGCTGTTAACACAGTAATTAACAGACCATTGTCTGTTTTAAAAATTTCAACACAGCACTTTTGATACTGGCCCAATGTTTTTGTAATATGGAATAAAAGGTGTTACATAAAGTTTAGACTCTTGACTATTTTTTTTAAACGTGAGGCAGGCTTGGTGACAATACATGCATTGAAGTCATTAAAGAGGCACTGGACCATATAGATATTTCTGTCCTGCCAGGGGAAGCATGGGTGCATCCTTTCTGCTGTTTATTCCCAATAATAAATTACTTTTGTGTCTGTACAAATACTACTAATTAGTTTAAAAAACATAAAATCACAATTTTAAAGAAAACCCAATGACCAACGATTTCTGTAATTTCACATGCATTTCTTCATTATTATTAACCTGAAAAAATCTGTTAAATATTACCTCCCATGTAATGTAAAATTACATTTGAATCTGTACAATTACAATGAATTGTCATTAAATAAACATCATATTCATGTTATCTTAAATTAAGGTAAAATGCCTGTGATTTTAAGGGTGTAACATTTATTTGACATCAAATATTGGTAAATCCGCAGGCATATCATTGTTTTATGGAAAAAGAGGAAATATCTGTAAAAAATACAGTGCATTTCATGGTAAAAAAAACGGTTATTTTTTACAGTGTAGTATATCTAATTGGGTGTGCTTGCCAACGGCAAGGGTCCCACCTTTGTTCTCTCCCCCTACCCCTAAAAAAACGTGAATATTTGCACTACATAGACAACGTTGGTGTCAAAATGTTCGTACTGGTCCCGATTGAGTTGCTTGTATTGGGATTTACGTTCCGTTGCACGGTTCAGGAGAATACAACGTTTTTATGGCAAAAAGTGCTAAAGTAGCTATTTTGCTAGCCACTTCAGTGCCTAACGTCACAACACGTTAGCAACGACCCCCCCCCCCCCAAGAACCGCCCCTGCCTCCTAGCAGCAGCTTGTATCTCCCTCTCTCCCTGTTTGTTTATGTGTGTGTGTACTTGTGGTGGGTGTGGCTCCGGTCTCCTAGGGTTGGTTACCGAAACCCAACGGTACCTTTATAACCGGTATGTACCGAACCAAATCAGAACGCATATTTCGATGCCTCATTTTGGTGCCACTTAAAGCTCACTTTGAGTTTTGCAAATGTTTTTGTCCTGCTAACTTCTGTTTTTTCCTGTGTCTTCAGGATTTCCCTGCTTGCCTACCAACCAGCCTTACCTACCCTGCCAGTGTCTACCCAGCCTACTCTGCCTGCCCCATCAGCCTGGCTACTGCCCTACCCACCTTGTCATTAAACTACCTTAATTAAATCCTCTGGAACTTAACTCTCTGTCTGTGTCTGTGTGTTGAACGCTTGGTTCCTCTATAGTATCTCTTAACAGTATGCAACACATACGTTTGCAATATAGGATAATGAAATATAATTTAAATGTGATGAAATGTGTAGTTGTAGTCTTGGAGGCACCATATTTAGGCATGAATAGCCAGGACTTTCTAGACCCGCTGTCCTTCTCAAATCCTTCACACTACAATTATTCAAAGTAAACAATAACTCTTCAGAACAAACAACACCACCATGAGAATCACAGATACAAATCTGGACGCCTTTATGTGACAAAAAGACCTCTAGAGGACAAAATGAAAGGGGCTACCATGTATTGGACCACTATGAAACACAAAGACAGTACATACAGTACAGTAGCAGCACAAAACATTGTCTGAGCCCTGAGTGGTATCCTCAGGGATGTAAATGTGGGGGCATGGAGATGACTATTTCAGAAAGAAACACTATTTTTTTGCTCTTTGAAGATAATGTGCGGTGGCTTGGAGATCAAACAGCTTGCATCTCATCACAGCCTGAAGAAGACAGAGCTCTGTGTGGAGTTGCACTTGTAGATGAGCAGAACTGACTTCAAAGGCATGTGTAGGCTACAGTAGCTGGATGTGGTGGCTCTCTTTATCACTTATCATGGCTGGCAGTAGTAGCCGACGTGTGCACGCACACACAAGCAAACACAGAAGTTTATCACAACTTCATGATGTAGGTCTAAACGATAATAAGGGTCATGCAGCACAGTTTCCTTAACGATCCTCTTCATTCCTTACTACTTCTTATTCACCTCCACTCCTCTCTGCAAGGCATCTCTTATCGCTCCTCCCCTTCTTTTCACCTAAAGCTTTTCCTCTTAACTCACCCCTTTGTCAAAGATGACAGCAGCTTGGTGAATCAACAGGTGGACTAAACAAGTACAATAGCTCAACACTTCTTTGAAAATACACATAGGTCTACTCTTACTTAAACCCAGTGCTTAAACTTAAACCAGCCCATGTATTTCGTATTTCCTCCACAAATATTACATATTTTGATCTTATAAAGATTGAGCATCTATATTCCATTGGCATTTACCATCGGCGACAGCGCCATCCCTTGGTTAAGAAAGTTACTGCAGTGAAGTGAACAAAAAGCTCAAGTGAGTAGGCTACATTCATTGTGAGTGTGGGGACATTTGAAAAACACTGTTTCTAGAGAAACACCACATAACATGATTATTATATTTGCTACAGGGTAAAATTGTATAGTTCACAGATACGAGAAAGAAACTAGGTAAACTAACTTACCTCCTCCACTGTAAGTGGCATACATATTCTGTATTCCTTCATCAGCATAGTCCTCTTCTGACAGTTCACTCAAGGATTTGAAGTTGAAACGACGTTGGCCTTCAGCACTCTATAGGGAGCTGTCTATTGCAACACAAGCATTTGACAGTGCACGAAAAATGTCATAGCAATAAGGCGGAGAGACACGTTTTAGATCTTCATTTCATATCCAATACTGTACGTATGCATTTAATCTCTTTTCCACAGACGCTCTAAACGATCCGTTACCGAGCAGTTGATAGGAAGCACATCATCGTGGTGCAGAGGAAATGGATAAGAACGGAGAATAAAATGTTAAGCTAAAACTGTCTAATAGAATGACAAAAGTTCACCGCAACCTCAGTCCTCGATTGAAAGCCTAAACAAGGGTGCACTAGTCAAAACGCATCTCTCGATTGAACTGTCGGGTTGTGCGCTCCGTGCGCGCTCCTGCTCCAAGTGAAAAGGGAAGTATGCGTCCCATACACGGATACCCAGCTCTATATTAGGCCTATTGAGCCCATGTTGTACGTCGGACGAGTCGAACCTTGATGTAAGGCTGTAAGTCTGGCGGTGAGCAGTGGAACACTGTTGAGTTCAGCGTTTTCCCCTCTCCAGTGAGCTTCCTTTCCCCTCACTTCTCAGTGACAGTACACCGCCGATGTGGGCACGCTACGCGCCACAGAGACGAGCTGTCTCAGTCTTTATGTCTGTTTATCCGGAGACGCATCTTCTAGGAAAAACTGCCATTTTATTTGAAACGCATCTAGGTTATTTCCTATCAAATATTTAGTCATTGAAATCTTAATTTTCATTTTTGGTTTACACTTGGTTTAAGTTATGCACATATGTATTATGTTGATTCTTGTATTTATATTGTCCAATCACTATTGTGGGGATCCAAATAAAGTACCTAAATGCCCATTTGTAGGCTTTCGATTTAGATTAGATCCGCCAACACAAGAGTCAAAATGTCTTTTATTTTGAAAAAACAGAAGTGCCTTTTCCCCCGGAAAAATACATGACACACCTCCAACACTCGCGCTAAATTATAAATCGTGTTCCCTCTGCACAGTGACGGTGCCACAGTCCCACCGTTTATGAAAGTGCAGAAGCATGGAATTGACTTTCGGTTTTCATGCAACTGCTGATTTATCTCTCATAGCAGATGTGTAATTCCAGGCCCCATGCAACTGAATTCTTGGCTTTTGATCTGGAAAGTGACTGCAAATGTTTTTAATGTTAAACACTGTTGATTTATGATTGATGCTAAAACTGAAGTTCAACGTACAGTGCATCCGGAAAGCATTCACAGCGCTTCATGTTTTCCACATGTTGTTGTTTCAGGAACCACCAGGACTCTTCCTACAGTTGGCCGCCCGGCCAAACTGAGCGATCGGGGGAGATGGGCCTTAGTCAAAGAGGTGACCAAGAACCTGGTCACTCTGACAGAGCTCCAGCATTGCTCTGTGAAAAGAGAACTTTCCAGAAGGACAACATCTCTGCAGCACTCCACCAATCAGAGCTGTATTGTAGTGGCCAGATGGAAGCCACTCCTCAGTAAAAGGCACATGAGAGCCGCCTGTAGTTTGCCAAAAGGCACCTGAAGGACTCAGACCATGAGAAATTCTCTGGTCTGATGAAGCAAAGATTTAACTCTTTGGCCTGAATGCCAAGCGTCATGTCTGAAGGAAACCAGGCACTGCTCATCATCTGGCCAATACCAACCCTACAGTGAAGCATGGTAGCAGCATCATGTCGGGATGTTTTTCACCAGCAGGAACTGGGAGACATGTCAGGATCGAGGGGTAAAAGGAATGCAGCAATGTACGGAGACATCCTTGATGAAAACCTGCTCCAGAGCACTCTGGAGCGAAGGTTCATCTTCCAACAGGACAAACGACCCTAAGCACACAGCCAATATGACAAAGGAGTGGCTTCGGGACGACTCTGTGAATGTACTTGAGTGGCCCAGCCTTGAACCCGATTTAATATCTCTGGAGAGATCTGAAAATGGCTGTGCAGTGTGCACCAATGCTCCCCATTCAACCTGATGGCGCTTGAGATGTCCCAAAACTGCCCAAAAATAGGTGTGCCAAGCTTATAGCATCATACTCAAAAAGACTTGAGGCTGTAATGGCTGCCAAAGGTGCTTCAACAAAGTATTGAGCAAAGGCTGTTAATACTTATGTACAGTACATGTTAAATTTGTTAATATTTGCAAATCTATAAAAAAATATGAAACAAACCTTTTTCACTTTGTCATTATGGTTTAGTGTGTGTAGAATTAAGGGGAAAACATAATTGAATTAATTTAGGAAATAAAGATGTAACAACACAATGTGGAAAAAGTGAAGCGCTGTAAACACTTTCCAGATGCACTGTAACTGTTCATATAATAAATACAATACATCCACTGACCAGTGGGGGTGGTAACACCTGGATGAGAGGGGCCTGAGGAGAGAGTTCTGGTCTGAGGGCCCTGAGGAGAGAGGTCTGCAGTTGGACCCTTGGCCAATTTACAATCTACAGGGGCCAGTTATTCAGAAGTGATCTGATAGGATTTCAGGGATTGGATTGGATCAAATCTTAAAAATGGGATGTTCAAAATAAAAGGATTCTGAAATTGGATTAGATCACGTAATCCAGTCTTGGTTTTGATCTGGATCAAAAACGTATTCTGTTACAGAATAGGCCTACAAAATACATTCCCAAAAATGTAATTTGTAACATATTCTGTTACATTACTCAATCTGAGTAATGTATTCTGAATACTTGGATTACTTCCACATTGAATTGCATTTTATAATATCTGATATATTAACATACCATGTTATCACATCATGGCCTACATATTTCATACACAGGAGGACTTGTAAGGAAACATAAGACAGTAGCCTAACTGAAGACAGTAGGCAGTAGGCCTATGTAACTAACCTCACTAACTGCACATTGAGCTGCAGTGCATACTACAAAAATCTAACCGCAGTCTAAGCTACCATGAGCTAATTTTAGCTAACGTTAGCTAGCATGTCAAACAGGGGATCTGGGGCTAGTAAACCAGCACATAGGAGAATGTAAAGTCGCACGTCGGAGGGCTATCTGAACACAATTAACATCTATCGCTCCCATCGCCTCTCGTTATTGCCTTCTGCAACGCTATTGGCTAACCCAATAGACAACAGGTTGCTAATTTGAATAATCCCACTAAAACTCCACAATTCTTATGTTTTAATCCATCTGTATTACCAGCCAGCCTTCATACATCATGTGGTCCAGATGACCAATTCAATTGCTTATTAGGGTTCCTCCGGTAGGAGGACCCTATTGTATTTGTTGGTTTTAGTATTGGGTGTGCTTTGCCTTCGGCAAGGGCACAACCTTTGTTCTCTCACATATATATTATTATTATTTTTATTTCTTTTTGCCCCCCTAAAACTCAGTCAATATTTGGCCTACATAGACAACCTAGGTGTAGAAAGTTTCGTCTTGGTAGCGATTGAGTTGCTTCTATTGGGATTTACGTTCCGTTGCATGGTTTAGGCTCAAGTTAAGTTTTTGTGGCGAAAAGTGAAGCTAACGGTGGCTAATTTGCTAGCCACAGTCACTGACGTTACTACGTCACTAACGTCACGAAAACACGCGTGACTACCTTTGGCAGAACATTCGTTTCGCATCTGTTAACTTGGGGGATAGCTAGGCTAACTATAGCTTTACTGCAAGGCAGCTGCAGAAACGCCACAAGCAAAGAGGCCAGGGTGATAACTATTTACTCATTTTACTTTGTGATGTGAAACACTATTGTGAAATGTAATGTACAATATTAGCTGATATTATTAAGGAAGTAGGCCCACATCTACTTTCGGAAACGGTAGTCTACTATTTCACTGAAGCATTAGCATGACATTAGCCTCTGTTGCCCGGGAAACACATACTACAGTGGTCTATGATGCATCTGTTTTCAATCGTTAAAATAAACATTCCTCACAAATACATTTTCGTTGTAGGATTTATTATGACATTACAAGTAAACGATTTGTTGGTGAAATTTTCATTACCTGTGGTTTCAAACCAGTGTTGATCACTGCAACGCTGTAGTCTACGCGAGACACACTACAAAAACATCTAACGCTACACAGCTGTTTAATCAGAAGGAGGGCAGTGTTTTAAAGATATGGCGATTGCGAAGACAGCCAGCGGGTCAGCATATTTTTGTGATTTGTGTCAAACTTGGAATTTGAGTGACACCGCGGCTTGTTTTGACGTTAGCCTCAGTCAGACTCGGCTCGCCCACTGGCAGTGTAGTACTGTGACAGTACTACTGTCTTCAATGCCACAGCTACAGTAAATTTTATGTCAAAGAAACGTTCTCATTTCCAGCGCTTTCAAACAATCAGTGAAATGTGGAGCAACAGCAGCTAGCTTGCCTCTAGCAAACTTATTTTGAATTAGCCATTTCCCCCTACATTAATGTCAAACTTATTTACGTTTTGGGGGGCATATTTTCAGTTAGCAGACGGTACTGTTTGAATCGCGATTCCATCTGAAATATACTGCCAGTGACAACGTTGTTACAGTAGCTTGTTTCAAAGGGGGTTCGCAGCTGTTTCAAAGGGTGTTCTTAATGAAATATGCAATATGAGTAGGCTAAATGCTTGAAAATATCACTAGAAGGGAAAAACTTAGAGAGACCCAGACCCACCTGCAACAAAGACAGACCCACCTGCAACCGACGCAAGCAAGCACACCCTACAATTTCCCCAGAAATTGTACCCTCTCTAGTTATTATTAATCCTCTTCTCCTTGCGCCACAATAACTCAAAATGTTATTGGTCACAAATGTTACAGCGTCCTTTCTCCTCTGCTCTTCTCCCTGTACACCAACAGCTGCACCTCCAGTCATCTGTCTGTCAAACTTCTGAAGTTTGCAGACGACACCACCCTCATTTGGCTCATCTCTGACGGGGACGAGTCTGAATACAGGTGGGAAGCTGACAACCTGGTGACCTGGTGTAGCCAGAACAACTTAGAGCTCAATGCTCTTAACCCTTGTGTTATCTTCGGGTCATTCTGACCCATCAGTCATTGTGACCCACCTTCGTATTGCGACAGATTTACCGCATACAAAGACAAAGTGAAGCATATTCTTTTAACCGTTGGGCTGTCTCAGACCCCCCACATTGCAAAGGTTAAAAGAAAATTATTTTAATTTGTTTTTGTATTGGGTAAAATCGGGTAAACACAACGGTGGTTCGTTATGAACCTTTGGGTCATGTGACCCGAAGGCAGCACGAGGGTTAAGACAGTGGAGATGGTTATGGACTTCAGGAAGAATACAGCCCCACTCACCCCCATCACCCTGTGTGACTCCCCAGTCAACACTGTGGAGTCCTTTTGCTTCCTGGGAACCATCCTTTCCCAGGACCTCAAGTGGGAACTGAACATCAGCTCCCTCACCAAAAAAGCACAACAGAGGATGTACTTCCTACGGCAGCTGAAGAAATTCAACCTGCCAAAGACAATGATGGTGCACTTCTACACAGCCACCATTGAGTCCATCCTCACCTCCTCCATCACCATCTGGTACGCTGCTGCCACTGCCAAGGACAAGAGCAGACTGCAGCGTATCATCCGCACTGCTGAGAAGGTGATCGGCTGCAATCTGCCTACCCTCGAGGACCTGCACACCTCAAGGACCCTGAGGCGAGCGAGGAAGATTGTGGCTGACCCCTCCCACCCTGGCCACTCCCTGTTCCAGCTACTCCCCTCCGGCAGAAGGCTGCGGTCCATCAGGACCAAAACCTCACGTCATAAGAACAGTTTCTTTCCATCTGCTGTTGGCCTCTTCAACAAGGTCAAGGGCTCACACTGACTTTAATGACTTTAATCACTATCTGCACAATGACACCTTGCCACTTTGCAATTTGCACTATTTGTATTTTTTGTACAATCTGTATTTTTAGATTGTAAATTATGGCTCTTTATATTTTATTTTTTATTCTAAATCCCCTTAGTAATAGCTAGACTTTGTTCCTTTTGTATAGTTAGACCACATATTTAAGCTTTAAGATTCCTATATGTTTAATGTATGCACCTTCCTGCCAAAGTAAATTCCTTGTCTGTGCAAACTTTCATGGCGATTAAAACCCTTTCTGATTCTGATTCTTCAGGCCAGTGGGTAGGTCTACCACCACACCAATAATGGGCCACATTGGACCTTAGGGGGCGCCACAGGCAAGGCTCAAAAGTCAAATTTTCAAAGTGATGGCATTTCTACCCCATTGCTCCAATACTTCTGGAACTTGGTATACATGCCTCAAGAACCCATAACGTCAGACTTATGAATTTTCTTGTACTGTCCAAATTTTGGACAACCTTCAAAACCATTCTGCTCAAGAGGAATTGATCCAATCGACTTGAAATGTGTTATATATAATACATGTCTTTCTATAGGGTGATATGGAATAAGAAATGCAATGCAAAATGGCTGAAAGGGATGTTTTTATGTAAATGTCCACATTGCCACAATATCTTTGTGTCAATAAATCAAATATAATTTTGACTGATGGTTTTTCAACCCGTATTGGCTTCAAGATTACATAATTCTGAAGTACCATGCGCAATTTCACCTTGATATGTCAAAAGATGACGGAATTACAGCTGTTTAAACTTTGGCTGGATCTAACAATGACCAAAGCTATTACTATGCCTTATCTATTCATATAAACTCAACAGTTGATGTGTAGCAGAGAGGATAGAGGCTGACTTGCAACCATATGCTCTTGAGTTTGAATCTGCATTCAGCCTGTTGTTGTTTGCCAAACATGAAGTCATTTTGCTCTCGTTGTCCAACTCTTGATCTTCTACAAAGTACATTTTTATAATATTTTGCCATTTTGAGGAGGAACCCGCAGTAATAATACGGTAATTTGGCTCATATCGTGGCTTCACAGGTCTGTCAGAGGGGTTAGTTCAAGAGGCCATTTATAATGCAAATTTAACAAGACAATCCAACACAAAATAACATTTAGTCATTTAGCAGACGCTCTTATCCAAATAACAGTACACTGATACATTATCGGGTGTGGCACCACCTAATATTGTTTCCTCATGAACTATAACTGCTATCCTTTTTATCCTATTTGCAATAAGTCAGATAATATTTGTAAAACATTAAAGACTTGTGATTATTAATAACTCTTAAGGTATAAAATATGTAATAAATAACAGTTCCATCCGCATTAGGAAGCTGCAGTGTGTCAAGATGTTTGCTAAGAAAAAAACATCCTGTCTGCAGAACTTTCTCCTTTTGTACTTCAAATGAACTTACATCAGTTGCTGTGTTACTTATTAATCAGTGAGCATGAACAGAAGGAACTGATACTATGACAAGGAAGCAGGAAGTTTCTAACAAATGTGTTCTGGTGAAATTAAGTTACTCAATCATTCTTGACAAAATTTTTGAGAGTTTCGTACTCTCATAGTTCAACATGTGGCAAACACCAACATTTGTGAAACATCTTAGTATTGAGCTGCAAAAAAAGTTTTTGCTCTGATTTGGATCAAAATATCAGCATTCGGTTTACATTCATGTATAAATCATATTCACTTTTGTAATGTATCGTCTCAATGAAAACTTTAATCCAATGTTACAGTGAATGTTAGGCAGGAACCAACAGGAGCATATTCTGATACAACTAACATGCTATTACCATCCTAATCACATCTAAACCCAGAGCAGGTACCAGATGCTGATGCAGGATGAGGCCCCTGTCTGCTGTCTAAAGGGCCACACTGTTCTCCACCAGCTCAGGATCCATGTATATGTGTAGGGAACGTCCAGACCGGAATTCCTGGCCTTGACAGACTCACTGAAGGCCTTCAGCTCTGCTTGGAATTCCTTTATCAGGGTGCAGGGGGCATCCTCACTGAAGTGCTCGTCGGGGTATTCACCAAGAGGGACCTGGCCAGGACGTGAAGAATATGTCAGTTGTGGATAATCATCTGTCTCACAAGACAGGTGTCAGTGTCTTTGTTCAAATTACAAAGTCAGTGGACGGCTTGCTGAGTAGCCACATAGTGGCCATGCCACATAGTGGCCATGCCATTCGCCATGGTGTTGACATCTGGCAAGGTCTGCAGCATGGTGCTCTCAGAACTCTGCCCCTTAGTGGTGGGAGGAGGCAGTCGCAGGGATATCGGGGTGTGGGGCGGCCAACCGCCATAGTCGAACTTTAAAGAGTACTAAGGAAACAGCTAATTGTTATTACCAGGTTGTTGTTAAATCACTACAGAGGAAGAAATGACTGTAGAGACAGTTTGGAATTGCTTTCAATCTTCAGTTTTCAGTTCAAACTTTTTACAGAGAATCCTACCTGTCCACTGTTGACAGCCGAATGCTGGACGGATCCTGTAAAGATTACCATGGTGACAAACTTGACAAGTTCCACCACTGTGTCGAAAGATTCAGGGACTCCTTGAAACGAAATATAAATGGACACAACATTTTTTATTATTTTTTATTGAATGTTATAGAGCCTAAAGGAGACATGCATATATTCTAATAAAATAAGGCAGAAACATATCAGTGTCAATTACATTGATTCCCTGCTATGATTCATGTGAGATGTGACATGGAGATTAGGAAAGATGGCAACATAACCCTTAGTGTTTAAGACAATACCCATACATCAATATAAGTTAAATATTCTGCTCTGAACTGTGTTACCTGAGTTGAACCTGGACAGGAATCCATGGATGAAGATATCCTTGATCCAATTTTGCAGCTCAGAGTCCTGCTGCACGTCAGAGTCTGACTTGTAGTAGTGACCGATCACTCCCTGGACAAGCCTATGAACAACCACAAGCACATTCTTAACTAGTACTAACTGGTCAGGACACAACCACAAGCACATGAGTAACTCCTCGGGGTATATACAGAGAACCAGGGGAATAGGTTTGTTTTCACATGTGGGTGGGACAGCTTTTTGTAATAACTGAGGATGTGGCCGTTCAATATGATTCTTAATAAAAAGTGGAGGGAACAGATTGGACGTTTTCAGAAAGTGGTTAGATGTTCCATCAATGTACAATGAAACCTATGCCCCAGAGAACACACAGCAACATAGGAGTCAGGTGGCTGAGCGGTGAGGGAATCGGGCTAGTAATCTGAAGGTTGCCAGTTCGATTCCCGGTCATGCCAACTGACATTGTGACAACTGACATCCTACTTGCCTCGGGGGAATGTCCCTGTACTTACTGTAAGTCGCTCTGGATAAGAGCGTCTGCTAAATGACTAAATGTAAATGTTAACATACACACCTGTGGATGACATCCCACAGCAACATACACACTTGTGGATCATATCCCACAGCAACATACACACCTGTGGATCACATCCCACAGCAACATACACACATGAAGCATAGCGCAAGTTCAGTAAGGCAAGACCGCTCCCCGCACTCGGGCATCTTCGACAATGTTTCACTACTAACTCTTCTTTCCCTCTTTCCTATGTTGGGCTGTCATATGGTTCGGTTCGATCATCGCTCTCGTCTATCAATTAATGCTGTCGAAGAATCACATGATCGTGCCTTTTAATAAGCTTATCTCCCCGTGTAGTTTCTCCAGGCTATCAAGTGCGCGACCCTCCACCTCCCCGTCGCCGCCCGGTTCCTGTCTCTGTCCTCGACTCGTTTGTCGTCGGCTGCCGCCACCGCCACCAGTGTCTGGACTCCATGGGGGATTCTTCTCGGATGTCGGGCAGGCGCCCGCTGATCTATGATTCTCCACGGGGTCTAAGCTCCAAACTTTGTAGTACAATTACCAGTCCGTAATAAACATCACTCTACTCATACCTGGTCTCTCCTGATTGAACTGTGGATCACATCCCACAGCAACATACATACCTGTGGATCATATCCCACAGCAACATACACACCTGTGGATCATATCCTACAGCAACATACACACCTGTGGATCACATCCCACAGCAACATACACACCTGTGGATCATATCCCACAGCAACATACTGTATTTTCCTATAAGTTGCACTTTTTTTCATAGTTTGGCTGGTCCTGCGACTTACAGTCAGGTGCGACTTATATATCAAAATATATATAATTTAACATGTTTTTAAATGTTAATTCATACTGACATTACAGTGTACAGCCGCATTCAATGGATTCAGTGATGTGGAATGAGATTGGGAGCCTTTGTGAACTAGTTTACCGGTAACTAGCTTGTTGGACTCGCTGGCTGTAGCTGAATAACTGTTCATTTGTTACGTAAATATACCAGACAACTATTTAGCCTGTTGTTCTGTGTGCTATTGTGTAGTTGAATAACTTGTCTTTCCAGATTAAATGTCTGTTCTTGGTCTTGGATTTTGTGAAATACATTTCTAAATAAATGCGACTTATAGTCCAGTGCGACTTATATATGTTTCTTTCCTTCGTGACACATTTTTTTACTGATGCGACTTATACTTGGGAGCGACTTATAGTCCGGAAAATACGGTACACACCTGAGGATCATATCCCACAGTCTGAGCCCGTCGTCTCTGTAGTAGAAGTTGGGGATGGATTCCAGACCTCGTGCAGCAATGTCCTCCGGCAGACAGAGGGAGCTGTAGCTCAAAGAGGACACTGCTCTCCGCAGGATAGTTAACATTCCCTCTCCACCCGACGCTGAATACTAAACAGAAAATTAAAAGAAATAGATTTTGTTTTATACAAAACAAACCTTTTTTCTACATAATTGGAATATGTCTAAATGTGTTGCATTGTGTATAGTAACAGTACAATGTTCTTGCCTTAGTGAAAACTCCATCTTCTGATATCAGCAGAGATCTGGCCAGGGTGTTGATTTGGAGGGTGTAGCGGGTATGGGGAACAAGTAGCTGAAACAGGACAAATCATTTAATAAATATTAAAAACTGCTGGAGATTAATGGTGTACAGATTTTGCCTTTTGACATAGCAAACAATACCTTACAAAACAACCTGATATTGGTAAACGTTTCATGTAACAATTATCACAACATGGAGGCAATTTCCTCCAACCTGCTGACCTTGTAGAGGGGGTGCACCATGGGAAGGTTGCGCAGCAAGGCCACAGCGAACACCTCGCTGAGGAGGTGGGTACGCAACAGGTGGACTTTCAGCTCGTGCTCATTAAAGTGTGCGCTCCTCACGAAGATCTTGGCCATCAGCCAGTCGTACTCTGAGTCGGTGGCGAAGAAGATGGGGTTGTCCTCACCTGGCTTCTGCTTCAGCTGTGGAGAGCAGAGACAAGAGGTAAGGTACAAAGAAATATAGTCTATGTTTTTTATTAGGAAGACATACTCACACAGACGGTAAAAGAAAACATAGTTCAAAAAATGATGGGAGTATCACAATGGTTTAATCTGACATCTTGGACTTATATAGAGGTTCCCCTTCTGTTGGAGAGAGGGGACAACTTGCTGAATGAACGGAATTTCAACAACATCTTTGGGGGACTTGGTTGGAGTTTCTCGTCGAAAGAATATTTTGTGCTACATAACCCTTAGATAGGACGTACAGTACCTTGATTTCGTCAGTTAGGCTACTCGCTCCATGCAGGGAGGCCCTGATCATGTCATCGGTGACGGGGAAATTCTCTGGTAGCTGGGAGCACCGTCGGATGATCGTGGGGTTGACTCCGTTCAGGAACTGGTAGCCAAATAAAGTGTCCTCTTTCCAGTGTTGTTTTACGTAGTCTGTTGGGTACAGAATATGATGTTATAAAATGTGTAAAATGTTGGGTTTTGTTGAGTCTCGCCATGCCCCACCTAGTCCTGTTGACATCAGAAGCACGGGTGCTTGTTTGGCATCTCTAGCTTTTGAGAAATTGGGAATTCACTATTTTCCGCGAAATGTTATCCTCTCTAGCATCCCTTAAACTTTAGTTATGACATGCCATACATTAACTTATCTAGCTTACGTGAAAATTAAGCAGACATCTCTTACAGCAGCCTCACCTGACATGCTTGTTCTGTGAGAGCTGAAAGCTTTGCTGATATCATCGATGCTCTTCCAGGGCTCCTCCAGGTTTAGCAGACCCTTCAGCATCATTTTTACGTGGCTGCATTATTGCACAAACAATACACATTTTCAGGACCGTATTTCAAAACAGAAATCAATTTGGATTCAGTGAAGATTTAAGTAAAATTGGACCCAAGTAGATGAAAAGCTAAGTTGGTGGGGGTATTCTGTTAAGACATACAGTACAGATAAAAAATATATATGAAACTTACTCTGTGACAGCTATTAAGAGGAACTCTTTTTCCTTGGTGAAAGAGAATCGTACCTCGAAGGGCAGAGACATGGGGCTCTCAGATTTCATGCCGTAAGGTAAACCTTCTTTATACAAATCCCATCTGAAGAACAGCACAGAATGAAATGTTATGACATGCTATGATATATACATCTTGTTCAATTTACTGAGTCCATGTATATATGTTTGTAGATTTAATGACCCCTCATGGTTATCCTCTGAACTCTGTACCTTGACCCCTATGAAATCACCTGTGGTCCCTGACCCTGATGACCTCACCTGTAGTCCCTGACCCCTACGACCTCACCTGTAGTCCCTGACCCTGATGACCTCACCTGTAGTCCCTGACCCTTGATGACCTCACCTGTAGTCCCTGACCCTGACCCCTATGAACTCACCTGTAGTCCCTGACCCTGATGACCTCACCTGTAGTCCCTAACCCTGATGACCTCACCTGTAGTCCCTGACCCCTGACCCTGATGACCTCACCTATAGTCCCTGACCCTGATGACCTCACCTGTAGTCCCTGACCCCTGATGACCTCACATGTAGTCCCTGACCCTCATGACCTCACCTGTAGTCCCTGACCCCTGACCCTGTTGACCTAACCTGTAGTCCCTGACCCCCGATGACCTAACATGTAGTCCCTGACCCCTATGACTGCACCTGTAGTCCTGGGCTCTTTCTGCAAGCTCCTTCTCCCTACAGGACTTGACCAGAGGATGGATGTCGTCATCAAACGCTCTTTTAGCTGTACAAAGAAAACATTTTTTTTAGTTAACCTCCAGTTCCTCCAGTCATGTCTGTAATGTGTGTGGTGTGTATTGTTTGACTGTGTGTGTAACCATCTGACCTTTGCCCTCTCTGAAGTAGTGGACCTTGTTGTCTGAGATCCACCTGTAGCAGGGGAAATCTGTCGTGTCATTCTCCGGGGTCACCACTATGACTTTGGCACAGAACCATTTGTTTGAAAGTACCAGAGCTTGCTTGTCCAGTTCCAGCACCATCAGCTCACCAAGGGAGGTGGAGCACTTAATAATGAATTGATACTGGGAAAGAAGAGCAAGTGAAAGAGAATGTGCAGTTCAAATGAGTCTTTTTTAAGAATGACAACTTGAAAACGAATATGACAACTTTCAAACAATGAATGACTTCACATTCTGGAAAAGCTAGTTAGTAAGTTTGTTTATCGTCATGTCAGATACACTGGTATCCATATGCATACACAGAACAAGGTCATTGTTATCTGCAAGTAGACTCTGCGGTAATAAACAGAAGAAAAAAGCAGACATTAAGTTATTATATTTAATTCATAATGTAATAATATTTGAATTATACTAATGTCGATAATAATAAAGGTCACAATAAGACATTAGTCATCACCTATAACCTACACAACTGTTGGATTCCATATTAGACGGGTGGAGTTTCTGAATTCTTTTGAACCACCCACTGCATTAACTGTGCTAAGCGAAAACTACCCAACACAAGTCAAATTATTAAAGTGCGATTGAGCAGAATATCTATCCAGGTCGGACCCTCGCTTTACCTCTTTTGTTTGAAATCCACAGACAGGACTGGCCCACTGACGAGCACTCTCTCCATTCGTCCCCACCAGCTTGATGTAAACACGATTGAATGTGCCAGACCACAACCTGTCACCCAAAAACACAGTCACCAAGAAGGACATCATGGTCAATCTGTAAAAAATAAAGTAGTAGAAAAATATTGTTTTATTATAATTATTATATATTAAAAAAATAATAATTGATGCAGGTTAATCTAGTTGAAATTAACGGTGTCTATTGGATAGAAAGGCCTGAGAACATTTTCCGAAATCAGTTAAGTTTTTAGATTTACACTCTAAATATTTTTTACTTTTCCTTGTTTAAAATCTGACATATGATGTATAAATTGACGAAGATGGTTCAAATTATATTATAAAAAAGACAACATTAACATTTGAGTATTCCTCTAAGAAATAATACAGCAACTCTTTGTTCTTATTAACATAATAAGTATTTTCTGATAGCTCCCACCTGTTGAAGAACGGTTGGGTTGGATTCCGGGAAATATTTTTCTCAGAATTGCCCCTTTTTTTATCTGTGCAAATAAGTGGCACCTACAGATTCCATGGAACTTTAAATAAAGGTGTTATGATAGTTACGAATAAAACCAGGAAACAAATGTTAACATGAGCAGATCACAGTTTTATTTATCTAAATTCAAAGGTATTCCCAAAGCCCTTCCACCAGTAGCATTCTAACAACAGAATATAACTGCTCCCCTTCTACTTTATATATATAGGTTTGGGTTAAATATTAACAATGCAATTGCCTTAAAAAAACAATCCCTTAAAAAAAAGTATTTTGTCATTGTGCTTCCTTGATAGGTAAAGAACGAGAATTAATGTTGAGGAGGTTGTGTGTTGGCTCAAGATTGGGTTTTAGTTGTTACCATGGAGTGTCGGTAAGAACACTAGAAGACGAGGCACAGGTATTCTTCATTTATTTTACTACAACAACTGTGGGTTTGCATATGTTTGTTTGTCTGTGTGGTCTGAAACAAAGGGAATATTCAAACTATTAACGATACAAAGTAATCATATACATATATACGCATACACACATATATGCACAGCCTGTAACCAGTGGCGGAACCAGACTTTTAGATATGGGGTGGCCAAGGGGTGGCCAGGGACACTTCAGGGGGTCCACACACCAAGACTGAAAATGTGTGTGTAACCTTAGCCTGGCATCTAAACAGTGTAAATTATTCATATGATTGCTGATGAGAAATAGAATTTAAAATTCACTTAAGCCTGAGTTCTTCAGTGTGGCCTAGTATGGTCCACTAGGGTTACTTTAATCAAATTCTACATTTACTATGAATAGACTGTGTCTCTACATCTGAATTGCAACTCATTTCTTTCTTACACACACTATACTGTACTCACAAACTGGAGAGACATTGGTCACTCTGTTTTTATGAATATATAATCTGGGTCTAACCAGGTTAGAGGTTAGATCCTTTGATGAATATTGCATGAAAACAAAACTATTAGTGTATACTCACACAATAAATGCCACAGCCATCAAAACAAGAACACTCATGAATCAACAAGCAACATTTTAAAGTGAGGCTTAATCGGAAAAAAAACGTTTGTGTAGGCTTATATGTGTGGCCTACAAACACAAGCTAAACTTGGCATGTGACTGTCTGCCTAGTATGCTCTGACCTGACGTAGTCATGGTGCCTGTAGCCTCGGGGCTACAGGCACCAGGACTGGGGTCCACCTCAGTGAAAGGACCCCAAGTCTGCTACCTCACCCTTTCTTTTAATGTTTGAAGTGAACCCTAAGCAAAAATAACATGAAGGCCTACACATCCAATTACCCACATTTGACATTTAGTCATTTAGCAGACGCTCTTATCCAGAGCGACTTACAGTAAGTAAGTAATTTGAGTCCAATCTCAATCTTAAACATATCCCCATTATTATCTTCAATCAACTACCAGCCTTTAAGTTACTAGATCATGGCTAGCCCTAATTTTCAAAGTTTTTCAAACCGTTTCTGAGATTTACATGGGTGTGTATGTGAGAGCCTAGAGTGCTGACTGAAACGCTTGGAGTGGAGGGGAGCTTCGAAATCAGTTTCAAAAAGTATTTCTAGTTTGCCAGCATTGTCACAATTTTCACTCTTCATGCTTCATTTTTGAATCAATAGATAGCTAATTTTGTGTTGGTCGTAGACAGTTGTCTTTGGAATCCAACAGACTTACACATTTGTTTAGAGCCCCACGAAAGCGAGACAATGTCCAACTCTCGCCCCATAGAGACCAATGCAAATCTGGTGACAAATTCAAATTCGTCAAAGAAAGCAGAAGGAACAAGATTTTGAAACTGCCGGTAGAGTCGTATTTCTGAGCGCACAGACATATAAAGGACATCTCTGGTTTCGGCAGAGTCTTGGGTCTCGGAAAATATCCGTATTTTTTGATTGGACGTACAGTTTTGCGCCTAGGTTAACTTGTTTGAGGTGTGGATGCTAGGTAAATGTATTTGTTATTCTCTGCCCAGCTCGTTAGCAATCACAGCTGCACCATCACCGTGGCAACGACAGACACGCACCACTCAGTCTCACGCAGGTGATTGGTATTAGCCAGAGCCATTTCTATGGCTCTGGTATTAGCTGATTTGTGGAGTCACAAGACAGAGTTTGATAGTATTTCAACCTAATACGATTTACAAGAGGTGACTCTGCAGGTGCTGCTAATATCTCTTTTACTACTATTGCTAATGGAACTGTTTTATTCTACTACGCCACTGAGTGCGTTTACTTGACCATGAGAAACCCGATTACTAGCAATTGTCGGTTTATGCCATACGATTACTCCGTTTACATGTGTAATTAGTTATGCGATTACTCAATAAGCGCGTCTACATGATTATTTTTATTAATCGTTGTATGCTCCACGGAACTTGCACCATCATCCTTCAGCAACAAAGTGTCGCTGTGTCTTCCTGTATCGGCCCTACTGCTGTATGTTTCATTCAATCAACACATTGAATCCTACTAAGAAAGCCGAGTAAACGCACTCAATGCACACATCTGCTACTGCTATTACTATCCCAACTATAATTTCAGCTGTTAAGACTATATTCAGATGTCAGGGAGTCAGATGGCTGAGCGGTGAGGGAGTCGAGCTAGTAATCAGAAGGTTGCCAGTTCGATTCCCAGCCGTGCCAAATGACGTTGTGTCCTTGGGCAAGGCACTTCACCCTACTTGCCTCAGGGGAATGTCCCTGTACTTACTGTAAGTCGCTCTGGATAAGAGTGTCTGCTAAATGACTAAATGTAAGAATATTTACATTTATTCATTTAGCAGACGCTTTTATCCAAAGCGACTTCCAAGAGAGAGCTTTACAAAGTCAGAATCAGAATCAGAATGGGATTTATTCGCCATGAAAGTTTGCACAGACAAGGAATTTGCTTTGGCAGGAAGGTGCATACAATAAACATATACCTAAAATTTAAATATGTGGACTATCTATACTAAGGGTACATAAACTAGCAGTACTAAGTGGGATTAGAATAGAATTAAATATACAATAAAATAAAATATAAGTTGCCGTAAATTACAATATAAAAATACAAAAATACAAATATTACAAAAAATACAAATGTACAAGATACCATTTTGTAATGCAGTGCAAAAAGTAGTGTGTTTTAAGCAAGAAGTCATTAGAGTCAGTGTGGTCCCTTGGCCTTGTTGAAGAGGCCAACAGCGGAAGGGAAGAAACTGTTTTTGTGGCGTGAGGTATTGGTCCTGATGGACCGCAGCCTTCTGCCGGAGGGGAGTGACTGAAACAGGGAGTGTCCAGGGTGGGAGGAGTCGGCCACAATCTTCCTCGCTCGCCTCAGGGTCCTCGAGGTGTGCAGGTCCTCGAGGGTAGGCAGATTGCAGCCAATCACCTTCTCAGCAGTGCGGATGATATGCTGCAGTCTGCTCTTGTCCTTGGCAGTGGCAGCAGCGTACCAGACGGTGATGGAGGAGGTGAGGATGGACTCAATGATGGCTGAGTAGAAGTGCACCATCATTGTCTTTGGCAGGTTGAACTTCTTCAGCTGCCGAAGGAAGTACATCCTCTGTTGTGCTTCCTTGATGAGGGAGCTGATGTTCAGTTCCCACTTGAGGTCCTGGGAGAGGATAGTGCCTAGGAAGCGGAAGGACTCCACCGTGTTGACTGGGAGGCCTCCTGGGTGGGAAGGGGTAGTTCAGGACTGTCCAATTGTCTTTCAAATCTGCAGTAGAACTCATTCAGGTCGTTGGCCAGGCGGGAGTCGTTAGTGGAGTGGGGGGCTCTGGGCTTGTAGTTGGTAATCTGCCTGAGCCCTCTCCAGACAGAAGCAGAGTCGTTTGCAGAGAATTGGTGTTTTAGTCTCTCTGAGTACAGTCGTTTAGCCTCCCTCACCGAAATTCAGCCTTGGTGCAGAATTACAGCCCCTACTAGCAGTCCCACAAGGAGCTTTCCTCAGAACGCGCTGTTTTGGTGTCTGTAGCTTTAAATGCTAATGAGGAGCGGAGGGGCGGCACCAGGCGCTAATGTTTACAATGGATGTATCGCAATGGCTGTAGCCCCGTTGCTGTAAGATGCCTCGAATTTGCCCATTCTCATCTGATAACCCTGGTTTGCAGAGGTACACACACAGTCATTTCAATGAGGGGAAAGGCGGATATCGCACGCGCCATAACACCAACAGCAGAACGGTTATCCAAATAACAAAGAAGTGTACAACACTCACGTTACAGCATGTGTATTCACACACATACTTGATGCTATCTACCTTTCCATTAGCGACAGTAACTCAGCTGTTAGCTGCAGAGCTAATGTTACAGCCACATTCTAAGGGTAGCAAGCTTGGTAACCATATACAGTAAAGCTACAAAATGATATAGCATTAGTTAACTTACTTGTCCGAGGTTAGTACCTGGACGAAGGAGAGTTAGTACTGATCCAGAATTTAATTTCAGCAAGGCCAGTTTTGTATTAGCTCAAGTTGAGGAAACAGTCGTGGCTGAAGTGTTCGGCGCAGACAGCAAATGCCAGAGAAAATAAAATTAAGATACTGGATCTTCAGAGGCTCGGATGAAGGAACTGTAAAAATATTTTAGTTTTCCTTTTGTACATCCAAACTGAGCAAATGTAATGCTTCGTTCGTTTGCAAACCATGATGTCTCTCGAGGATAAAAACACTTGCACGGTCGTAGCTCAGTTTCTTATGGGCGGGCCAGATTCTCTGGGCGGGCGAAGCAGAGAGAGGAGAGGTAACCTTCCTCCTTGTGACGTAACAAAGAGGATATTTTCAAACAGGGCAATTAAGCTTTCATTTTCTGAAAGGCGGAGAAGAACACCCAGGGCTTGATAAACACCGATCGAAAATTCTAGCCACTGGGGGACCAAAGGCAGGCTAGGGGAATTCATATTAATGTTAAATAACCTCCTAAAGTGAAGTTTTCATGTCATGTCACCTTTAACTAAATGAACCAATGTTACTCGGTAACAATAACCACAGAGCTATATTTCATCCCAAGGGTCATTATGTGTTACTGATCCCCTTAATGATGCCAGGTTTTAGAGTCTGGAGCCTAGAAGAGGGTGCAGTCTGCTTGATTTCAACTGTATGAGGACATGGTCTTTAAACATGCTCATGCAAACATTAGATGCATATGTATGTGTATACTTTTACACACATGCGCACGCACAGATAAAGACAGACAGACATGAGATGTTTTCTGGAGTTCTCCTTTTGTCTAATTATGCAAAAGTGAGTTCTCAATTGATTAGATGACTGAGTATAAATTAATTTGCTTCATGTTGAGCTGGAGTTCAGTGCCAGTGTTAGACAAGTGACATCCTCACAGAGAGACTTGTGGGGTATGGGTATAATTGTAAAAGGAAGAAAATTATATTACATATTCTAGCTGATGAATGTGACAAGAATCATTGGAAGCTATCCAACACAATCACTGCCTCCTGGGCCTTTCTTGGAGAAAAGCAATATTAAGACATTTGTCAGGAAGATTGCGTGCACACACAACACACACAAGACACACAACACACACATAACCCCCCCCCCCAGTAGTCACTGGGGGGTGGGGGGGGGGGGGGAATCGATTTCCTTTAGTACATGTATTGAGCTAAAGACACATTGAAGCTGTGTTTATTACTTCTGGCATACGCCTGACTCCATAACGCCTACCAAGAAGATCAGCTGTTGCTAAGAGACCCAGCCTCCTTGCCTTGCACACTCAAACATCATTAGCTTGCCGTGTCACTTCCTTAACCTCTCTTCTCAGCCCGCCATTCCTGTCCAAACAGCAGTCTCAAACAAGGTGTTCGGCATGGTCTCTCACAGGACTCTAACATGGCACCAAGGGGTTCATGGTAAGGCCTTTTTCCAAGATGTCTCTGTCACACGTCTCGGCTGTGGTTTACTAAAGCTCACTGTCCCCAAGCCCTGTGTTGCCGTCAAAACTGAAAAATACATATTCAATACTCATAAATCCAGATAGGCTTGAACAGATTCCATTTTATACACACATATAACTACAACTAAAATAAAAATTACTAGCCACCCGTGTATCATAATGATAGGACATGACTCATGTAGCAGCAGGGTAGAATACATGGTTCTTTGTGGAATGAATGTGATATATTTTAACTGTCTGGCCGTCATCTGGAGCCTGTCACATGAAACACCTGTTGCTCCCCTGAGACAACAGAACATTTAGGAAGAACACACACATGTATACTTGAACCGATAAAACGCATGCATGTATAATTTTTCCCTCGCACACAGACACACAGACACAAGTACACATGCACACACACTTTTTTTTAAAGGTTATTGTGATTTCATGAATGACAAAAACACCCTCATTTATAGCAGTCGGAAGATGGAATACCCCTCCAAGATGTAAGTGGTGTTGAAACTAGCACTGCAAAATATATCACAGAATATCTGTTGCCAGGCTAGTTGGACAAAATATGCTTACCTGTGGTAGCAAGTTGTTGGAAGGGCGATGAAAGCCTTGACTTTTAACTTTGACTTTTCTTTCCACATGAATTAACACTGAAATGCAGTTACTTTTATAAAAAAATAAACATAAAGTAGCATCTGTGTGTGAGGAATTGTTCAGCATAAAATCTACATACATTGCCTCATGACAGATTTCTGTGTTTCTTTACTTGGCTGAAATCATGATGGATTATGTGAAAGATTCTAGTTACCAGGAATATAACCTTAAGGACACGATTAGGCCACCAAGTATCATTATCAAAAGATTGAAAGGCCATTTTTTATGCTTTATCAACCTGGACAAACTCACTCACTAGTGTGTGTGTGTGTGTATGTGCGTGTGTGAGATGTGTGTCTGTTCATGTGTACAATATGTCCAAGCTTAACAATATCAACTGTGCAGATGTGACCTTTCCGAAGTATGACCGACAGTAGGATGTGCCGTTGCCATGGTTACCTAACAACGCATTTCCCTGTCTGGATCTTCTGGCTGTCTTTCTGGTTCAACAGGAGCTGCATGGTGAGCTAATACTGCCCACCCACTCCATCCACGTTGTCATTCCAGCAGGTCAGACAGTCATCCAGGTGGCAGGCCTTTTCCATTGGCGGCTGATGATTGTACCCTGCATAATGTATAATGAAATCTCATTTCCAGGGAGCTACTGCTATAAAGGGGAGGTGATATTTTTGAACCTCACAGAGGTCACCTCCCACATTAAATGAGAGCCCATTCAATATGGCCCCAAGTATGGCAGGATGTTTTAATAGTGGAACTTCTCTCCCCAACTGGTAATAGAGATGGGAGAGTGAGGGGTTTAAGGGACAGATCAGTTTGCCCCGTTAGTGTGCATTATGGGCCTTCCCCATCAGACTGTCTATCAAGCTCTAGCAGTGGCTCTTTGGTTGCCATGGAGACATTGGTCGCCAGATGACAGCCAATCGTTGCCTGCCAGAAAATGTCACCTCAAAGGCCCGGTCAAGACAATTAAATCTGTGTGTGTGAGAGTGTTTGTGTGTATGTGTAAGAGTGTGTGTGGATCCATGATCAAACCTAAGACCACAGACACCTTATACTCAGAGAGGAAAAAAGAGAAAAGGAATCGTAAGACAGAAGTAGAAAGAGTGTAAAGAGAGAGAGAGGAAGAAAAGGAGGATAATCAGGGGAGCTATACAGAAAACGCGATAGGAGAGATAAGCGGAGAGAATGAGAAAAGCAGAGAGATAGAGATAGAGCGTTAAGTTGCAAGTTAATGAGACGTCATCAGACATGGGGTAATGAGTTCAGCTGAAGTGCTCCAAGGTGCTGTCTAGACCATGACGCAAGAGACACACACTCCCCCTTACCACCCCCCTCCTTCTACCGCACCCACACCCCTCACCTCCTGAGTAACGACCAAACCCATCCCCACAATGATAAAGTTCCTCGTAGAACCAAGGTTGAGTGCTGTGGGCTGTTCTGGGCCTACAGCTGCACACACACAAGGATAACAGGCACACAGGCGCAGCAGTGTCACCACTCTAGACGAGAGCATCTTCTCTGCTTGCTGGAAAAATCACAGGGTCGCTGTGAACTGTACGTATATTCAACAACTAGGCTGTTCTCTCCCCCCAATCATCGTTCTTCCTCTGGTCTCTCCCATCTTCTTTTCCAGTGAGCGATAAACAAATGAAATTGGATTTATATAGCCCTTTTTACTAGCAATGTCAATGAGGACTTCACACACGCCCATGTAACTGCAGCTGAACCAACCTAAACCCTCAGGGAAGACAGGGAAAAACTCCAAGAGAAGAAATTGAAGAAACCTTGGGAGGAGCAGTTCAGTGAGGGATCCCCCCCTCTAGAGATGGTAGGTGACACAGAGAGGTGCAGACTAGAGGCTGAATATAGTCATGCATCAAGAGTGGAGATCAAAACAAAAATGTGCAAATGGATGCTGTGATGTTGAAACATAGATATCCAGCGTTCCAAATCGGTGCTCTGAGTTGCACCCCAAACGTACCCTAAACAACCAAGTTTTTCTGGGTATGTGTACACATTCATTGACGCAATTTGGAAACAACGGCATTCAGCATTTTTGTATTTCTCCCACCCGTTTCTCCCACCCATTTCTCACATCCCCATGGATTTGTCTTGGGTACTGTATTTAAAATGTTTGTGACAGGCCTCATTGCTTTGCATATTAGTGACAAATACCCTCCAGCAAATGGTGTATGAAATGAGCACTGCTAGGGGAAATGCCAGCTCTACCCTGCATAAGCGTCTTTTTGTCTTTGATAACAGGGCTCAGTCACCTGAGTCGGTTCAAATGCGTGGATTAATAATGAATGTGCTGCTCTCCTGAGGGACTCTTCTGATTGGATGGAAACAAGCGTAGTGCTTGAGGTGTTTCGACACCGCTGTGCCTCCGCGCCAATTAAACACAAACACAGTAACGTCTCTGTTTACATACCAGAGAAACTGATGGGGCATGGTTCTCTGCCAGATCTCATTGGGATGATAACTAGCCAAACCAGAACAGAAAATCTTACAGTGAGGGTTTTAGTTTTTTGAGAACAGCATCGTTCTATTTGCAGTCAAAACACTGTTATTGGCAGGTTTGTCACAGTTGGGAAACACGGACAGATGATTCATCCACACCTTTGTGCGTGTGTGTGTGTGTGTGTGTGTAGGCCCACATGTAACAGTGTCTGTGAGTGTCCTGGGTGTGCGGCCCCATCACCTCCCTTCATCTGCCCAGAGAGGAGAGCACTTTGCTAGGGTTCACCCCTGGCCTGGATGGGGCTCTGCTGAATGCATTGGAGCTCCGCTGGACACACGTAGCACAGAGGGAAGACACCATCATAGACTGGATGATATCTCTGGCAAACCTCCACAAAACACTGGTCAGACAACCCTGTATAAGTAATTTATCAGCTGGAATGACTGTTTGTTATGTATTAAAAGTGTGTAATTTACAAACAAAATAAACTGTAAATTAACTCTGAAGCAGGAAAGACTCTAGGTGGGTAAACATCTCTCAGGCATGTTCACCCGGTCATACTGGATGGGAGAGGAAGACGGATGGAAGTGGGGAGGAAGATGTCAAACTGAATCAACTTCACGAGATATAGTTTCATCATGGAGGCAGGCAGCTCGATTCATCAGAGAAGGGCGTTGAGGAGCATTTGTTGTCTGGTGTGAGATCCTGTCCAACCCCCTGAGCTGTTGGTTGTGAAAGAGCTGCATCTCTTTCTCTCTCCCTTCTACCCCTCTCTTTTTCTCTCTCTCTGTTTCTCTCTCTCTCTCTCCCTGTGTCTTTCTCTCTTTCTCTCTATCTCTTTCTCTCTGCCCTCTCCCCTCTCTAATCTCTCTGTCTCTCTCTCTCTGTGTGTCTCCCCCCCTGTCTCTCTCTTTCCCCTTTCTCTATCCCTCTCCCCTCTCCCCCTCCATCTCTTTGTCTCTCCCCTCACTCTATCTCTCGTTTCTCTCTCCCTAATCAAATTCTCTTTGTTCTCTTTCAAATGTGACTCTATATGCCACTCCTACTAAATGGGAACACATGCCATTTAAACCAACCCTCTCTGGTAGCTCCACCACAATACTGTAAATGGCTCCAATCTCCTCTCACACTCCTCCCAAGGGACAGACATGAAAGATATCTCCCACAGAAGTGATCACTGTGTGCTCACCTGACCCCCAAACCAAGAAAGTGACAGAGAGCCATGTGCCACAGCTAACAACAGGGCTACTTGATTTAATTTAGCCACCAAAGCTCTCTGTCGCCATGGTGACCGTTCTCTCTGAAAGGTGAAGTACCTTTAATGCAGGGAAATAAAGGTATTATTGAGATCACCGTGAAAGTGCACGTCTCTCTCACACCCACATGTATGAGTCACTCCAAGAGATTTTACAGAGTGAGAGGGAAGCTATGCTAAAAGCGTGTGTTAGTTAGCGTTTACTGCAGATTGTTGTGTGTTAGTTAGCGTTTACTGCAGATTGTATCATCATGTACTGCATGGACATGCTTGTCTTGAAAAACAGCGGACCAAAGACTGTGGACTGTGAGTATAGCAATCTCTAATGACACCAAACCATTTTAGAGCACAATTTGTGTGTTGTGATTGATGGTTGAAGTAATCGTGGGTGAAACGTTGCTTTCTGTGGACCAGGGGCGCCACTCATTAAAAGCATATGAAACAAAAGCAATATCCACTGCCCCCACCCGCCATCTCATTACCTCCCATCATTTCATATGTCACCCAAGGCTAGAAGCTCTACAGAGATCTTACCAATGGGGTCTTCTGAGAGAAGAGATTTGTAAAGACAAGAGACGGAGTCAGAAAGACAAGTGAAAGGAAGATCAAGAGTGTGTTTGGAAATGAAAGAAAAATACAATTGAAAATTAAAAAATAATAGAAAAGGCAAGGACAGTGTTAGAGGAAAGCAGAAGAGGGAGAGACAACACAGAGTCCTTCACCTCCACACAGCGGCACCACAAAACCAACTGCCTGTTCAAATTGATCTTTCCAGAACGGCCAGATTGAATGACGCCCCATACGTACATGTGTGCCCTACGTACGTGTGTCTACTGGCAATAGTTTACCCACCCACTCCCACCTCACACCCCCCTCTCCCTTTAATCCTTCGCTACATCCTCCAGAACCACTTCTCAAAACCAACAGTGGTTTACAGTTCATACAGTATGTAAGGGCCAACTCGCAACAGAAGTTATTACGTTCCTCCGGTAGGAGGGAACCTATTGTTATTGTTGGTATTCTTATTATTAGGTTCCTCCGGTAGGAGGGTACCTAGTGTTATTGTTGGTATTCTTATTATTATTAGGTTCCTCCGGTAGGAGGGAACCTATTGTTATTATTGGTATTCTTATTATTAGGTTCCTCCGGTAGGAGGGAACCTAGTGTTATTGTTGGTATTCTTCTTATTATTATTTTTCTTCTCCTTGCGCCCCAATATCTCAAAAAGTCCCTTGTCATAAATTTTCTAATTTGGCACATTGATACTACATCCAAGTGGGTACCCCCACACCAAATATGGGCCACATCGGACCATAGGGGGCGCCACAGGCCACGCCCAAAAGTCCGATTTTCAAAGTGATGGCATTTCCACCCCATTGCTCCAATTATTCTGAAACTTGGTGTGCATGCCTCATTTTTCATGAGGAACAAAAAAGCCTCAAGGACCCATAAGGTCCGCCATGATGGATTTTCCTGTACTGTGATAATTTGGGAAAACCTTCAAAATTCCTCTTCTCTTGAAACAAAGGTGAAATTGACTTGAAATTTGGTACAGATATGTATCATTGACGTATTTAAAAACTTTACTTAAGGCAATTGAATCAAGTACAAAATGGTTGAAATGGGTGTATTTATGTAAATGTCCACATTGCCTCAATATGTTTGTGTCACTAAATCAAATGTATTTTTGAAGGATGGTTTAAACCTAATAAGCTTTAAGGTGACATGCCTCTGAAGTACCATGCAAAGTTTCACCTTGATATGTCAAAATATGACTGAATTACAGCTGTTTGAACTTGGACCAAATCTGACAATGCTCGCCATTGGAGAAACAGCTTTTTTTAATTATCCAGTTATTGAACTTTGTGTATTCCATGCCTGGGAATGGCTCAATTGGCTGAGATGTTGTGCTGGTAATCAAGGTTCAATACCAGTCAGAGGCATAGTTTTTATTTTTTTATTCTGACAAAACGGTTTCTAGTCTTCCGATCAATCCTCCGGTTGTAAAAACATAGCAATGCGTGTTTATTTGAGCCCATCACAACACATCTGTTTAGCAAGACTGTGTAAACCACTGCAACACAAGCCAGGTTCACCACAGTAGCTAGCTACTTGTAGTCTACGCATGGTAGAGATAACTCTAATGGTTTTCTCTAATGAAGTCAATTGATTGTTCAGGTGGATCCCTTGCCTGTTGCACAAATTCATTTCAGTAACCTAAGCCAGGACACATTCCCACTGATGCTAGGCATGATTTAAAATTCCCTTCCATGACAAGTTATGGCACTCCAAACAACCTGTTTAAAAAAACGATGAGAAAGTTATTCTTTACAGCAGCAACCCAGTCATCCCGTTGTCCCGTTTTTATAGGAAATGTACAAGCAGTTTCAACTTAGGCTGAATCTAACAACACTTACCACAGGAGAAACAGCTTACTTTTTTATACAGTAACTGAACATGACAATATTCAACACTGAGAATAGGGCTGGGATGGTGACCTGTAAAGTATAAGTTTGTAGGTTGGAATCCAGCCATAGTCTTTTGGCCTGTCATAATTTTGATTATCTGTTTAGTTCAACAGGATGACATCATTCTGAAATACGATGCACAATTTCATGCAATTTCACCTTGAAATGTCAACCGTTTCTTAACCTTTGTCCAAAAGCTGACCAAAGCTAATACTCTGCCCTTTCTATTCATACAATCTCAACAGTTGGTATGTAGCAGAGAGGATAGAGAGACTGACTTGTAACCTTATGCTCATGAGTTCAAATCCCCATTCAGCCTGTTGTTGGCCAAACATGAAGTAGTTTTGCTCCCTTGTTGTCCAACTCTCGATCTTCTGCAGTGTACATGTTTATAATATTTTGCCATTTTGCGGAGGAACCCGCATCTCTGCTTGCAGCTATATTTATTATTATTTTTCTTCTCCTTGCGCCCCAATATCTCAAAAAGTCCCTTGTCATAAATTTTCTAATTTGGCACATTGATACTACATCCAAGTGGGTACCCCCACACCAAATATGGGCCACATCGGACCATAGGGGGCGCCACAGGCCACGCCCAAATGTCCGATTTTCAAAGTGATGGCATTTCCACCCCATTGCTCCAATTCTTCTGAAACTTGGTGTGCATGCCTCATTTTTCATGAAGAACAAAAAAGCCTCAAGGACCCATAACGTCCGCCATGATGGATTTTCCTGTACTGTGATAATTTGGGAAAACCTTCAAAATTCCTCTTCTCTTGAACCAAAGGTGAAATTGACTTGAATTTGGTACAGATATGTATCATTGACGTATTTAAAAACGTTACTTAAGGCAATTGAATCAAGTACAAAATGGCTGAAATGGGTGTATTTATGTAAATGTCCACATTGCCTCAATATGTTTGTGTCACTAAATCAAATGTATTTTTGAAGGATGGTTCAAACCTAATAAGCTTTAAGGTGACATGCCTCTGAAGTACCATGCAAAGTTTCACCTTGATATGTCAAAATATGACTGAATTACAGCTGTTTGAACTTGGACCAAATCTGACAATGCTCGCCATTGGAGAAACAGCTTTTTTTAATTATCCAGTTATTGAACTTTGTGTATTCCATGCCTGGGAATGGCTCAATTGACTGAGATGTTGTGCTGGTAATCAAGGTTCAATACCAGTCAGAGGCATAGTTTTTAATTTTTTATTCTGACCAAACGGTTTCTAGTCTCCCGATAAATCCTCCGGTTGTAAAACATAGCAATGCGTGTTTATTTGACCTGTAAAGTATAAGGTCGTAGGTTGGAATCCAGCCATAGTCTTTTGGCCTGTCATAATTTTGATTATCTGTTCAGTTCAACAGGATGACATCATTCTGAAGTACCACAAACAATTTCACCTTGGTATGTGAAAATATGATTGAATTAGAGCAGTTTCAACGTTGGCTGAATCTAACAACGCTTACCACAGGAGAAACAGCTTACTTTTTTATACAGTAACTGAACATGATAATATTCAACACTGAGAATAGCTCAATGGGCTGGGATGGTGATCTGTAAAGTATAAGGTAGTAGGTTGGAATCCAGCCATTATCTTTTGGCCTGTCATAATTTTGATTATCTTTTTAGCTAAACAGGATGACATCATTCTGAAATACCATGCACAATTTCACCTTGAAATGTCAACTGTTTCTTAACCTTTGTCCCAATGTTGACCAAAGCTAATACTCTGCCCTTTCTATTCAAAGAAACAGTTCTATATCTCAGCAGTTGGTGTGTAGCAGAGAGGATAGAGAGACTGCTTTGTAACCTTATGCTCATGAGTTCAAATCCCCATTCAGCCTGTTGTTGGCCAAACATGAAGTAGTTTTGCTCTCTTGTTTTCCAACTCTCGATCTTCGATAGTGTACATGTTTATAATATTTTGCCATTTTGCGGAGGAACCCACATCGCTGCTTGCAGCTATATTTTTCATTCTTAATCTAATGATTACATAAATCAAGCATATAGATGGAATATTGACTGTGCATGCTGCTTTTGGTCATTTGTTTTTAGTAAGTACATTTAGTTCTATACTGTAGAGAATATATGTGATATATGTGATTTACAATCTGTAGTTCCTTCTATCTAGTTACAGGAGCATGCAAGTAGGAAGTTGAGAAGCAGAAAATCCTTGCTGAAGGGAAGGTGGTCATACAGTTTTGTGACAACCCACACACAAACTTTGTATCACCTTTGGATTACCTTCAAACTTCATGGATTGATCATTTTTGATTCACTAAAATATGTGATAAATTGTCATTTTTTTGCACTCTACCAGAATCGTGTCTCTCTGGAATGTTATATAGTTTGTCTGAAACAACCTTTTGCCACAGTAGGGGCGGTAGTAAAGTTCATTTGAAAATGAACTTTACAGCAATTGTCTGAGAACACAAGATGTGTGTGAATAGCATCAACACAAACATATCTATTTAATTATTATTATTATATTTTACTTTATATCTTTACACATTTTAATATTTTATGAAATGTACTGTTATTTTGTTAGCACACTTATTCAGCAAAAAACATTTCACTGCACAGTGTACTTTGTATGATGGTGTATGTGACAAACAAACACATTTAATTTGAATATGTGTGCATGCAAGTGTGTTCCACATGTATGAGTGTCTACACACATGCACGCACATGGGAAAGCCTTCCAGCTAACCCTGATCCTCCATAACCTTTATCCCTGCCTTCCTGACCTCAGTAGCTTCAAAAACCAACACACGTATGTGTCTACTTCAGGCTGCTGAAGGAAAATACAAATACACCCACTCTATTGGTATCATCAAATGAAAACTGGTACACTTTTGCATTCCACAAGTGTCTGTCAGTGAAAGACTTCCACCTGAAACATACATTTGCTTCTCCTCTTATCCCCATTTGAAACACTTTTAAAGAAAGTGGTTATTTGAGGAGATGAGAAATTAAGCCTGTGTGTGTGTGTGTGTGTGTGTGTGTGTGTGTGTGTGTGTGTGTGTGTGTGTGTGTGTGTGTGTGTGTGTGTGTGTGTGAGAGAGAGAGAGAGAGAGAGAGAGAGAGAGAGAGAGAGAGAGAGATTGTGTGTGTTCAACTAGGTGGATGGGCTTATTACAGATCCATCTCCTCTCCCCCGTTACTAAGGATCCTGGTCATTTGAGTGTAGAGCCGATGCTTAAGAGAGCACTGGAGCGAAGAGATGGAGAGAAGGAAGGAGGGAGGGAAAGAAGGAGAGCGAAAGACAGAAGGACAGAGAGGAGGAGGAGGAGACAAATTCATGGTTCACTGTCACTGAGACCATCTAGAGAGAAAGAGATAAAGCAACGAGGAAGAGGAGGGAGACGGAGAGGAAATGAGGGGAAGAAAACAGATGGAAGAGGGAGAGACAAATTAAGAATGAAAGATTGGTGAATGGAGGAGAGAGAGGGGGGAGGCGTAAATTTGCTGTCTGTCAAAACTAAGAGGCAAACAGTGAGAAAAAAAAGAAAGATTGACGAAAAAACTAAATATTACTGTCAGTGTCATTCAGGTCCAAAAGAAAGATGTAGTGACGAGGGTGTGATGTGTTGACTACTAAGACATGAGGGACTGAGAGAAAGAGAGAGAAGGAGAGAGGGAGAATAAAAGACAGATATTGATTGAAATAATTAGACCATGACACAAGTAGAGAGAAAGTGAAAAGAGACATGGATGGATAGAGGAGAAAATCCCCCCCCAAAAAACCCTTAACCCAGCCGTCCTCCAGAACTACAAACCGGTATCACTGCTAACCTTCTTTTCTAAAACAATTGAACGCGCTGTATCTAACCAACTGTCAAACTTTCTCTCTCAGAAAAACCTGCTTGACCCCAACCAATCGGGCTTCAAGACTGGCCACTCCACAGAAACTGCCCTCCTGCTAGTCACCACTGCCCTCCAGTCTGCCAGAGCGGCTTTGAGGTCATCCGTCAACATTCTGCTGGACCTTTCTGCAGCGTTTTATACGGTTAACCATCCAATCCTGCTCGCCAGACTTTCTGAGATGGGCATCACTGGCACTGCACTTCAGTGGATCTCATCCTACCGGGAAAATCCTACCAGGTCTCCTGGGGAGGCAAAGTGTCAGGCACACGCCAGCTCTCCACTGGTGTCCCACAGGGCTCCGTCCTTGGACCCCTCCTCTTCTCCCTGTACACCACCTCGCTTGGACCAATCATCACCTCCCATGGCTTCTCCTACCACTGCTACGCTGACGACACGCAGCTGTACCTGTCGTTCACCCCGACCGGTCCGGGGATCTCAGCTAGGATCGAGGCCTGCCTCAAAGACATCTCCGCCTGGATGACCGAGCACCACCTCCAGCTAAACCTCGCCAAAACAGAACTCCTCATCATCCCGGCCAAACCCTCCATCTCCCAAGATCTCTCAATCACCCTGGGATCTGCGACGGTGACCCCTTCATCCTCTGCCAGGAACCTCGGGGTGACCATGGATGACGAGCTCTCCCTCACAGCCCACATTGCTGCGGTCTCCCGGTCGCGTAGATTCACCCTCTACAACATCCGGAAGATTAGGAGATACCTGTCTGAGCATTCCACCCAGCTGCTAGTCCAAGCACTTGTCCTCTCAAAGTTGGACTACTGCAATTCGCTGCTTGCCGGTCTCCCAGCATGCGCAACCCAGAGAATTCAAAACGCAGCAGCCCGTCTGGTCTTCAATATACCCAGACGCTCCCATGTTACCCCGCTCCTCATCTCCCTCCACTGGCTTCCCAACACGGCCCGTATCAGATTCAAGACTCTGGTACTGACCTTCCGAGCGGTGAACGGGACTACACCCGACTACATCAAGTCTGTCCTCCAGCCTTACACCCCCACCTGCTGTCTTCTTCTGACAACCCAGCTCAAGAGCGCCCGGTCCCAACACAAGCTCTTCTCCTGTCTGGCCCCCCAATGGTGGAGTCAACTCCCCACCTCCATCAGGGACACTGACTGTCTCCCCACCTTCAAGAAAAGGCTCAAGACGCACTTGTTCCGGGAGTACAACGGCACTTAGGAATGCTTGGCTGGACCTGATGTTAGTTTCCTCCAGGATCACAATGACTCTTATTGAGAGACTTGTTGCTCTTGTTGGTTAGTTGTAACAGATTTAAATTCTTGTACTCGCTGTGAAATATTTTTACTGTTGATTGTTTTTCTACAGGTACACTCTGAGTTTCATGTTGTTTAATTGTGACTTGTTTATAACTGCATGCTCTTATGGTTCTTCGCTTTGGCACTTATTTGGTTTTTCACAATGTATGCTTCATGTTTTGGTTGCTCGCAATATTGGGGCTATCTCGTTGTTATGATCAGTGACCTATGCACTTTTGTAAAGCTCTCTCGTGGAAGTCGCTTTGGATAAAAGCGTCTGCTAAATGCATAAATGTAAATGTAAAATAAAAAGGGTAGGTAGAAGACAACGTGGTGGAGCAAATAGAAAGGGCGAGAGGATTGTGTGTGTGCATGTGTGCATGTGTGTGTGTATGAGTTTATTAATTGTGACTGTAGATTGAGGGAAAGGAGATGTAGTGGAGTGGAATGGCTCCTGGCAGTAACAGCTCTCTCCCAATCCAAGCAGGAGACCTGCCTACTGGATAGACACCCCAGTTGACTCTGAATGACTGCCAACAACGACTACAGTGAAATGACCTGTGTGTGTGTGTGTTTGCATTAGTAAGCAGACATACTTGTGTGTGTGTGTTTTTGTGTGTCTGTATATGTGTATCTTTTTCTCTGTGTGTGTGTCTGTCTGTGGGCCAATGTGTGTGTATTCAAGTGGGTGGGATTGATGCACAATAAAGCACAATACAACAATACAAAGACAACATACTGATCAATATTGTTATTTTAATTTAAAAAGACAGACATGAACATACAGTCTCATGAGCTTTTACAATTCCAGATACGTTTGTTTAGAATATTGCAAATAGGGATTTACTCAGCAAAACGCCGTCTAGTTTGGACTGTTTGATTTCCATTATAATTTAAAACAGCTGGATATCACACACAGCATTTTGGTAGAGCAAATAGATGTGTACTTGGGGTTTTGACTGAGCTGCTGAAGTATTTAGATGTGTTATTCAAACTGATACTGTATGCTACTACTGTACAGCTGTCCAAAAAATCAACATTCAAAAAGCTCTAAAAATGCTAACAATGCCTGTTGCTCCATGATTGAATGCCTAAATATGACAACTTCTCCAGCTGGATATAGGCTAATGTGCGAAATCAGGTGGCATGTTCTCTCACTGTGCTGGGGATGTCATTGTGCAAACCAATGTGAATTTAGACCTTTGTTCATACATTTTCAACACAACATCATCCCCATTGCATTTGCATCAAACATCGTCTGTATGCACATTCACATGACTAGGGTCACATGACTGGAGTCCTAAAACAGAGATTACAACCGTGTGTTCTTCCTATAGATGCACGAGGCTTTGAGGAAAACGTTATCAGCCATACTTGTGTTCTTCCTCTAATAACTATTCGGGGGAACTGTTTGACATGCACCTGCTATAGCTGAACCACATTCATGATGGAGAGGCACACCGCCTGCTGGCTTCATGTTCAATGATTGAAGAACAAGAGAGAAGGAGAGAGAGAGAGAGAGAGAGAGAGAGAGAGAGAGAGAGAGAGAGAGAGAGAGAGAGAGAGAGAGAGAGAGAGGAGAGAGAGAGAGGAGACAGAGACAGAGACAGAGACAGAGACAGAGTAATGGGGCTATGTGTTACCACAGTTCGGATTTAAATTACCAAGATATGTCAGCCTTTTGTTATCTACAAACTCTAAAAGCCAACGCATAATATTAAAGTATAGAGTTTAAATGCATTGTAAATGTAAAGCAGACCACCGAGCAACAACATTCCTTATTTTCTGTTTGTTCAAGCAATCACTTAGATTCAATTCATTTGTTGTCATTTAACTGGAGCACTTAATATTTGCAACTCATTTAATCTTAAATCACATTACGAAAAAGTACACATACTATAAACAACAACATACAGTACTATAAAGCAAAAAAAATAGTTGGATGTTAGAGACAGTATGTTTTCACAACAAGAATCACTTGATTACTGGGTTGCACCAGTTGCATGGATTGAAGCAATGTAGAGTCAATCGTATTTATAAATGCAGATAATAGTTACAAAAAAGTGTTTGTAACTTACACATATAAACCAAGTCATTTCCTGAACCTAACTTTGTCCACATTGATTATTTAAATG
This sequence comes from Osmerus eperlanus, assembly GCF_963692335.1. Lineage (NCBI taxonomy): Eukaryota > Metazoa > Chordata > Actinopteri > Osmeriformes > Osmeridae > Osmerus > Osmerus eperlanus. Next base: position 9,366,020 of record NC_085019.1, read on the forward strand.
TCTGTTGTACTTTCTTTTTTAAACAGTAATATTTGATAGTGCCTGAGCAGAGGTCTTGGAGGGCTGTTGTAGCTGGGATGGGATTAAGGAAGTGTTTGAACCTTGGGATAATTCAAGGTGGTGTAGTCTTTAGACAATTTGTGACTAGCATGACCTTAAGAATACCTGGGAGTGAAAACAATGTGCTGACACTTTAGCCTTTTCAAGACCTATGATCCCTTGCAATAAAGCAGAGCAATGGCTCTGTCAGATCTGGTCTGGTGTAGTTCTATTCTGATCATGTCTAATGAAGTTTGGTCTGGTCTGGTCTGGTGTTGTTTGGTCTGGTCTGATTTAGTCTGATCTAGTCTGTTCAGGTATAATCTGGTTTTGTGTAGTCTACTCTGGTCTGTTCTGGTCTGGTCAGGTGTAGTTTGGTCTGGTCTGCTGTAATCTGGTCTGGTCTAGTCATATCTGGTCAGGTCAGTTGTTGTTTGGTCTGGTCTGCTGTGGTGTAGTCTGGTCTGGTCTTATCTGGTCTGGTATAATTTGGTCTGTAATGTCATCTGGTCTTGGTCTGTGATCTTCCTTGTTTATTTTACTGCAATCTAGTTATATATAGGCCCATTTTCCCAGACATGGATTAAGCCTATTCCGAGACTAAAAACATTGGTAGAATTTTCATTGAATTTTCTCTTACTTTTGGCTTAATCCATGTCTGGGAAACTGGGCCATAAACCTGCATGATCCCGTTCTATCCAAACCAGCCTATCCAGTCCAGCCTGGCCCGTCATAGTTTAGCACTCATCTATGGGCTCTGGCTCTGCATCCATGCAGGTCTCCCAGGGGTTGCGAGGCATGTGAGGCATGGAGATGATGAGTAGACTGCCTCCGCTGGAAAGGAGGAGGATGAAGGAGGTGCATGCACAGGCGAAGGACCACGAGTAGTAGTACTCAATCCAGATGGTCTCCTCACTGTCAATCATACGCTTGACGGACTGGCGCATGACTTCCACAGAGATGATAATGCACAGGCCTGTAGGTAAAAGGTCAAGGTGTTACAGGTTCGTGGTCACAAGCGAAGTCAGAGCCCTGGTTGGTTCATTGACAGATAATACAATCACACACACATCTGACCTGCGAAGGCGAAGAACATTCCAGCAGGCCGCAGCAGGTAGTCTCGGCCCTTTCCAAATGAGCACAGGACACAGAGAGAGCCCAGCACCATGAAGGCAAGGCTGAACACAGCGATGGCCGCTGCCGAGATGTTGTACTCTGAGTGAGGATGGAAGTGGGGGGAGAGAATGAGAGGAGAGAGGAGAGAAAGGTTGGGAGGAAATGGAAGGTTAAACTAACCAGTTTAGGTTCAAACTCATTCAGCTGTGCTCTGCGTCCTAACTCACACTGACAATACCCCAGTCCATCTGCTGTCCCGCTGACAGGCAGGAGAATAGCAGAGCTAACTCAAAGACAGTAGGAATCCTTTCAACCCCCCATCTCTTTGCTGTTATCAGCAATGAAGATTATCTGGCTATGCTCCCTTGTCTCGGCTCCTCCGAGTGTGCACCCCGAGAAGGAAACAACGGCGGTCATCTATGCGAGAGGAGCAGGCTGGTTTGTTCACGCTCCACAGGATGTTCGCAGTGGGGGTGTGAGGTTAGGCTGCGCTTGGATGTGGTTTCCTACATGGTTGGGAACATTAGGTCTCCTAAGTGAAAGAAGGATGGGGCTATGTGTTACCACAGTTCAGATTTAAATTACCAGACCCTCTCAGAGAGAGAGTAGCAATTTTGCTGAAGGAGGGAAGAAGAGAGTTTCATATTGTTCATTTTTTTCTACCTCGGCTGTTCTAATATCAAGGATATTAGAAGGGGTGTATCTGTGTGTGTTTGTTTATGTGAGTATGTTCTTTCATAGAATCGTCCCTTTTCGTGGGACTGAAAAAGTAATAGATTTGTGAACACTCACCCTTCTGGGTTTTAACTTCAAAGAGTTCAGCTTCTTCTCCCGACGTGAAGTGTTTAAAGTAGGAGCAGTTCTTAGCTGTAGAGGGACAGAGAGAGAAATAAACTGATTGGAGAGTGAAAGGTAAAGGGTGAAGGTGATGGTCTTGCTCGTGTCTGCCTTCGCTTTTGATAACACTATCCATGAGCCAAGCGGTCATTTTGTGGAAGGAGCACCAAGACATATCACAAGAAAAAAAGACACAAAAAACATTAAACCAAAAGGCAGACAGTTGCCTAAAAGGAGACTTGTTGAACCCATCTCCAAGGCCGGAGTGGGAGCACTTTTCAGCCTGGGAGTTTCAGGCCCAAGATATATTTTTTTGTATACCAAACAGGGCCGGATGCAGCCTGCTTTGACTGGGGGTGCAGTGAACTTTTCTGGGGGGTATCATGAAAGGGATCGTATAATTTTTTATACTGATACCATTTTTGAGACTGCTTAACGATCCGAGTGTTAATCAGGCACGGAGCCAGACGTTGTAAACATTCGGAACCCCAATTTAGGACGTATGGGTTTGATGTGATGCAAGATAGGGACTTCTACACTTAATCCGCGCATAGCGTGCGAGCGAATTTTTTGGCCATTATTTGAGCGCAAAATAGTTTTTTGAGCTTTATGTAAAATAAACAGAAGTTTTTCAATTGGTAAAACCTTGTCTAGTGATGCCATCACTTCGGCCCTGCTCCCATCCATCCTCCCTGATGCGTATCGTTACGGTAGGGCCGCCCGTCCCAGCTATCGGTAGCCGATCTGAGAAAACTTTTTGGAAAAGTCGGGCTATGGACCCAACCAACTCTATTTGGGAGGGGAGAACTCCCTCACATGGTACAACCCATGCAGAGGCTGAGGTGTCAGAATGCGGAACGTGTGTAGCCTACTTTAAGAGAAGATAGACTAACGTGACAAATGTCAAAAAAAAAATAATCCTCGACCGGCCCAAAAGTGAAGCGGCCCACCGGCCCAAAAGTGAAGCGGCCCACCGGGAACTCTCCCGATTCTCCCGATTACCCACCCCGGCCCTGCCCATCTCTGTAAATGTGTGACCCCAGAACTGTATCCGGGCTGCTGTTAGTTTGCTCCCTGGACGTCGGTGACTGAGACGTGAAACATGTCTACTATCACTGCTGTGTTATAACTTGGTGTCATCCCAAAATAAAATGTGTCCTAAACTCAATCTGCTTTTCCCTTTCTGTCTGGACACCACATTGTTCTCTGAGAACTCTGAGAGACAGACAGGAGCGTGAGTTTGTGTTTTGTGTGGGGGGAGGGGGAGGGGGGGAGTATGGAGGGTGGAGAGGTGTGTTTTTTTGAGAGAGGAAGGGGAGGGCGCGCAGTATCTGGGCAACAGACAAGCTGTTTGTTACCCAGGACGCAAAATGACTAAAAAGTGGAGTAACCTAGCAACAGGCTGCCTCACTTCATGGTTGCTGTAGCTCGTCTTGATTCTTTTGTTTTAGGGAAAGGCACACCGAATGAGGGGGTGAGGAGGATGGAGGGGGGGAAGAGGATGGGGGAGAGGAGGATGGAGGGGGGGAAGAGGATGGGGAGAGAATGATGGAGGGCGCTTGGTAGTGTTTGGGAGGGAACCCTGAGCAGATCACTTTCAGGAGGGCTTCTCTCCAGAGGAGCCTCTGCAGCATGGCTGAACAAGCACTGCACTGTGCTGATGGATGGTGTAAGTGTCCAGTCAGACAACAACTACAACTAGAGAGGGTATTATTTCTGGGTGAATTGTGAGGTGTGCTTGTGTCGGATGTCGATGGGTCTGTTTTGTTACTGAAAGTGTAGAATGAAACAGGGTTCCCTTAGTGCAAGAGAGAATGGTCATAGGCTTATGCCATGTTGCAGCCTCACATAAAAAAGTAACATCAAAACAAAGAAATTGGCCAATCTTGTGTAAAAATGGTCCTAACCTACAATGTTATCACTGACAGTATCTTAGCTGGAATCGCGTTTCAAACAGTACCCTCTGCAAATTAAAAAAATGTCAGCCAAAACGTTAATAATCTTGAAATGTATTTCTGGAATACAGGCTAATATAACAAATTTACTAGAAGTGATCATTATGTGTCAGTACTCAGTAGCAATGTCCCTGTCTGTTTTCGTTATCACACGATGACTGACATATTGTCACATTATAAACATCTCTTTCCAAATAGGTGTAATAATTTTATTAGCACTAAATACATTTAAGTGTTTTGCATAGTCGATGTTATAGGTCACTTTTAAAATAATGATATAATTATATCTTGGCCATGGATGCATTAATCATTGCTGGGGGGGTGGGAGAGAATGTCACTCTTGCCTGTCTTCAAAACTTGAGAGCCCTGGACTTATGATCATCATGAATGTTGATATCATAGCCTGGAAACATAGATAGCAACATGTTATCACCATGGCCTTTGCCTGTGGGGTTTCTGCAGCTGTCTTGATGTTTTAAATAGCTAGTTAAGCTGCTAAACTAATGTTCTAGGGCTACTGTAGTGTAGGTACTCGCGCTTGGGTTTGTGATGTTGTGACGTTATTGACGTTTGTGACTGTGGCTAGCTAGTTAGCTCCACTTTTTTTACCTCCACAAAAACTTAAATTATGCCTAAACCGTCAAACTGAACGTTTGCGCGGATACAATCAAAGCAATCGGGACTAAGACAAACCTTTTAAAACCAACATTGTTTATGTCGTGCAAAAAGGGGTGGGAAAGTAATAAATATACAGCATATGACAGAGAATATTGGTTGGGCCTTGCCAGAGGCAAATAATAACTAATAACAACAATGATAGGTTTATAATGCATCCCTTGAGTTATGGTCAGAAATTCTAAACAAGCCTGTGAAGGGCTTGAGTTCAGGCATGTGGAGCCAATAGCATGCTCAACTTTTAGTAAGACATACAGTACACATTTGACACAATTATTTGTGTTTCTCATTAGCAGGAGGCCCAGAGACTGTAGATGTTGATGGAGACAGCCCCAGCAGACCATCTCCTCCATGTTACTGCAAGGTATCTGATGTGCAGGAGCCATATTACCGTGCGTATCATTGACCTCGCTGCCCTAATGAGAACGTTTAATATCAGACAGGAAATCAATTAGGAAACTGTGCCGCCTGTCACTTTGGGTTACTATCCCTTCCTCCGGCCTTATCCTCCCTCCTCCTTCTACCTGTAGCGGGGTTTGCTCGTTTAAAGATAGAAATACTCGGTGCCCCGAGACATAATATTGGTAATATTGGTAATAATATTGGTAATAATATTGGTTTAGGACATTAGGGAATCCTATGTTTAATATGTAATAATCAGTCTCATCTTTAGGAATGAATTCGTTCTAAGTGTAGAGCCAATCGTAACATCAGTGAACACGCACGTCAAAATATCTTTACAATGAATGATCAGGGGTTGATCAATGAGGTTGAGGGCGGTTTGCGCCAAAGGTCCATTTGAAGAATCTGAAGTCAAAGCGCGGCTGCGCAGGGTCATGTGACTGAGTCTGCGGGATCTCAGTGAAGTCGCATTTGGAATTGCGTTTTTGGTTAGATAGTGACGCGTTCACTATGAAGTTGAATCTCAGGAGAAGCTTGGCGACGTCCTTTGGAACGCCAATCCCGATGGCGTTCATGCCATGGTCGGTTTAGCTGGAGTCAGAGATTGATGGTCATCTTAGGGCTTTATAGTTCAGAGTTCGAGGGAGGACCTGTCTGGGGTCAGATGTGGATTGGGGGAAGCTGGGTTCTCAACTCCCCCCTCCTTCCTTCACACCTACCAAAGGTGTGATCTGATCTCTGGCTGGTTCATTCGATTGTTCAAATACTGTTCTGGACATCTTGGTACAGTTACAAAATATAGTTGAATGATTGTTTTATTATGATAGCTTTGTGTAGATACCAAGAATGACGTGGTTATCTTTCAGGAAGAAGGAGTTGTTACTAGAATCAAGATTTCAGTGAACACAACGTTAAAACAAAGTAACAAACATGACACAAATATCCCTCTCATAATTCTCCACCTTGTCCTCTTGTGGTAAAGGTGAAGTCTCAAGAACTTTCCTCAAAAGTTCTGATCAAGGTATGTTCTTTGTTCAAATCGCCGCCGAAACGGATAGCAAATGGTTGCTGGAGACGTGTTGTCTAAATCAGGCCCTTTGAAGCTTGCAAGCTAGCAGGAGGGCTGATTAGGTAGATTGGGGAGGTCCCCCCCCAATTCTATGGTTCCTTTGCATCGGCGTTTGGTGGGTAATCAGCATACTGAGGGTGTCACAAGGGCTGATTAGGTTTGTCTGATGTGATTGAATCACTCTTCAGGTGTGGCAAGATGTTGGCTCCGAGTGGTCTTGCTGACCTCACTACATACCTCCATCCTTTGCTTCTCTCTACCCTCTCCTGCTCTCTGCTTAGTCATCTTCTCTTTCCCTCTCCTCCTCCCACTCCTCCCTTCTTTTTTCTTCTTGGTCTTTCAACACATCTTATTCCATCGTCATCTCCACTGTTCCTTGCCTCCCTCGACTAAACCTCGACCGCCTGTAGCCAAACTGTCTTTACGCACTACTTTTTAGTCCATTAAACGATGGCACAGTAAAAATTAGCTCCCTACTTTAACCCCTGAAAATGGTTTCTTGTTTGCTCCATGGGTCAATTGTGTATTCTGAAGGGCTGGGGGAGGCTGGTAAGGACAACACCTTCCTTTTTCACTGCACTCACAGAATGACCGCAAGGATTCTGGGTCAATGTGAATGGAGAGGCTTGCTAAAACTCGTTGAGAATGCTCAGAACTGGGTCGGCATGGTGCATGGGTCCCTTGTGTGCATGTGTGAGTGTGAATGCATGTGTGTGTATGTTTGTGTGTGCATGTAAATGTGTGTGTGTGTGTGTGTGCACGTAAATGTGTATGTGTATGGACAAAGACACTTTGGTCTGTACTAGTAGCCAGCATGATGGTGCTAATGTTAAAAATAGTGATTACCATTAGCCAACTTGCGGTGTTGTAAAACATGTATAATAAGAGAAGCAAACAATCAGTCTTCTCTTCCCTGGTTGACTGTGAACATAACTCATAACATAACAGAGATATTCTCCTCTCCAAGGCTGCTGCTATTTCCCAGCCAGAGAGAAGATGATGGGGCTTCATATGAGGGTTTGTTTGATTTAACAGCACTCAGGCTGCCGTTCATCATTTGTGGGAGGGTAATTTCCACTCATTCTGGGCTCACAGGACTGCTGCACAGGCCCTGAGACAAAAGCAGAGTAATTGCATTGGTGATGATGGAAAAACACGAGAAAAAGCCTCTCGACAATGCTGACAAGAACTTACCATGTTTGGGTAAAATGCGATGGATGTTATTACGGCGAATTGTCTTGGCTTGCACTGGGTTATGATTTGCGATGTAATATGTTGTTTGTTGCTCAAGATTTAATCAGAGGCTGTTTGGTACAACAAACGGGATGATTATAAACTTTGTACAATTCTGTGGGTGCCCTATGCCACATTAGGAGTGAGCTTGCTATCAATGGGAGAATTTATTTTGACATAAACGAGGTGAAACATGAACAAGAACACACACTTTCCTCCATTCACACACACATTTTACTATCCTACATGCTCAACTCTAAACCTGACCCAGTATATCTCTATGGACTTTACACTACTATCTCCGACAGCTGTCACAAGTTCTCCCCCCTCCTCTCCCCCCTCTCTCTGTCTCGCTCTCTCTTTCTCCTTTCTCTTTCTCTGTTTCCCCTCTCTACACGACACAGACTCTTAACTTCTCCAGGGAGACTCTGAGGCACACTTCATTAAGGCCAGCAGTAATCCACATATAAGCATGAAGCCTGGGTCTCCTGTCGATCACGCCACTCTGCAGCCTGATAGGAGGCAGATAACAGAGAGACTGTGAAATCTCTCAGTCAGACTGTCTGGCACGTTTTCAAGCAGACCCCAACCGTTGGGGTCCCTCCAGATGAAAAGGCTCTGGTTAACTAGCAGTTCAGACACAAGTTATTCTCCTGGAGCTGTACAGAATCCTGTTGTTGACTTTTTGGAGACTGCTCTAGTTCGTTTTGGCTTATTTTTTTAAGATACACTTACTAGCAGTTTCAAGTAGTGTCAGGAGTCAGTTAAGTCCGATGTAAGGAGAATAACTTGAAAGCTGCCATTTTGACCTATGAGTTGCTTTAGAAGCATGTATTATGAGATAGTGGCCTTACTGCAGCACGCTCTTCGGGTGTCTCTACAGCCAGATGGGAGGCCCAATTTAGCGGTCTTCGCTGTCAATGGGAGGTGATCATCCTTTCAGAGAAAGCGTGATCAACATCCTGATCATCCTCTGTTTACGTGTGTGTGTGTGTGTGTGCGCATGTGTGTGCAAATGTGCACTTAAATGGACAGATGCTTTGGCATTTAGAAGGCATGCACGCTTGTGTGTGTGTGTTTGCCTGTGTATGTGTGCGAGAATGAATGTATTACACGCTTGAACAATCCCCGCTCTGCGTCTCCCGATCACACCAGTTATTACGAGCTTGACCCAACAGCATTTTTCTAACCTCCTCCCTCTGGGCGCTGGGATAAACAGGACCGTGGGTGGGGGGGGGGGGGAGTTCATACAAGACTCAGATCAACAAAGGTACAAAATGAATCATACCCACACACTGTAGCCTGTGGCCCTTAAAACTTGAGAGGTAAATCGAACCGGAGCGAGGCAAGAAAATGAGGGGTAAACAACTTTAACCAGGTGGACATCAACTGCAAAAGAGGTTGACGGAAAGACCCATCTGCAGGACCAGTTGTAGCGGTAAAAATCTCCCACATTACATCTTCAGAGGAACACACACACATGCAATATCTAGAGCCTCTTGCTAAAGCACGACTCCAGGCAAGTTCACAGACAAGTTCAGACATAGAGCAGGGTAGGATGATTTACCCTCAAGTAGGTAACTACATAAAACGACAGAGGAGTAGTTCATGATTTCAACTTCTCCCCCGTATTGAGGTAATTACTTAAAAGAGACGAAATACCATGTTTGGACTACCCATTTGGTGAGCCTTGAGTGGCACAGTGACCACCCCCCTAACTCCAGTCAGACTGATAAGGTCACAGTGACCTCCACCCCCCCTACCTCCAGGCAGACTGATGGGGCCACAGTGACCTCCACCCCCCCTACCTCCAGGCAGACTGATGGGGCCACAGCCCTTGCCCTCAGGGTCCTCCTCCACCATGAAGATGCTCTTCTTGCAGAGTCTCCACAGGCCAAAGTGGGCTGCCTCGCAGGTGCTGTTAAGCTTCTCCACCCTGGGGCTGAGCACGGCCCAGTGGTCCGTCACCACCGCCGCCAACATGGAGGAGATGCCCACCAGGATGACAAGGGAGGCCAGCTTCACCTTGGTGCTCTTCTCCTCCAACATAACGCTGTCTGCCTCCGAGTGTGTGTGAGTGTGTGTTTTAAGTGAACTGTGTGTGTGTGAGGAATATACGTGTGAGAGACGTGTGTGTGTGTTTGAGGAGAGTGTGACCGTGAGGAGCAGAGCGTGTGTGTGTGCATGAGCGTTGTACGCAAGTGTGTGAGAAGAGCAGAGTGGGAGGTGAAGAGGTGAAGGTACGCGTCGGAGTGCGTCGGGCGTTGTCGAAAAGCGTCCTTCCTGAGGGGCGAGCTCAACTCCTAGACGTTAGTGAGAAGCGACAGCAAGTTTCTGTCTTCTCCACGGCTGTTCTTTAGCTCCTCTAAATGTCTCTCTCCAGCTCGCCCGTCCCCAGATCTCCACCTAGTGCTTGATGAAAAGGGGCCAGATAACAGTGCCCTAGATTCATCTTCCCGTCCCTCTCCCTCCCTGGTACACGTTCTGCGAGCCTTGCTGGGGCTCTACAGCGACAAGGTACAGATGGAGGAGAGTCATGGGAGTGTTTAGCACTGGCCTGACACCTTCAACCTTCCCAAAGTACTATGAGGTCCGGGTCTAAATGGTGTCAGAGGGAGTTCAAAATAGTTTGACTTTTGAGGGAATTCGAGGTGCAGAGCCAGAGGTTAACTCCAAGTGAAGTTTTCACACTCCAGCGTAATCATATTTGAAACCATTTACATATGAATTTACATAATGGAATATCATCTAATTTCATTCTCTTTCCAGTCCTTTTCAGCGTTTCTGGTCACCTGGGAGATTGTCTTTTATTAGTGGCGTTGGTGTCTGAAAGAGCTGATCTACTTTCTATACCAATCAGAGGAGGACACAGGTCTGATAAGGGGGGGGGGGTTCCACCTGATGGCTGCACCTGATCCAAATTAGGGAAGGGGAGAGAGTGCTCGAGGACTTGGAACAGAGGACTTTGTGAAGTTGAGGCTAGGCCCTATCAAAACAAAACAGTTCTGTTGCTGAGAGTAATTGACAGGTTAACCTTGGTTTGTTGTATATTGTATATTTTATTTTATTCTAATTCCACTTAGTACTGCTAGTTTATGTACCCTTAGTATAGATAGTCCACATATTTAAATTTTAGGTCCCTATATGTTTATTGTATGCACCTTCCTGCCAAAGCAAATTCCTTGTCTGTGCAAACTTTCATGGCGAATAAATCCCATTCTGATTCTGATTCTGATTCTGATTGATTGTGACTGAATTTGTTTTTGCAACCAGTGTTAATCTCTGCATACAGCCGACCTACTCTTGCTGCAGTGTTCCGTCTGATAGTAAATGTTAATCATCTCTTGGTGACAGAATGCTCTAGATTGGTAAGATGACAGAATACTCAGAATGACATGATTCAATTAATAACAAAGGGTTTTAATTTGGATTAAAAACTAAAACGACAGGGTATCAGATAGGTAATGGTGCTACAGTATAAAATCCATGTGTGCATAGACATATTTCAACCATTCTACTACTTTGTTAAATACCTCCTAACACTGCCATCAATGCCTGTCTGTGCTTTTTATAAACTGCCGTGCCCCACTTTGGGCAGGGCTCTGGCCCATTTTCTGTCATAACAACTCTCTCATGGCCCCTTGATATAACAAGTAAATGGCAAGACAGATTTAGCAAAATGACAAAGGCAAACACTACACTTTCAAATTGGCACAGTGGAGGGTTTGTATTAGCAGAAACGCATCTGCTGCTGTATTATTCTGTAATGTCATTGTATTACTGTGGGCTACTGTGTGTGTGTATGTGTGTGTGTTTGCTTGTATGCTATGTGTGTATAAGAGAGAGAGAGGGAGAGTGAGAGAGAGTGCACAGTGAAACACCTCAGTTAAGTAGCAACCTTAACTGAGGTTTCTGAAAATCTTGGTTTTCAGAAACACAATCAAAGGCTGAACTGTCAAAAGAGTTTTCTTCCAAAACCTGTAGTTCTATTTATCACCATTTTTGTACACCTGGATTCCCTGTGTGTGAATTGGCCTGGTGCTAGCTCCTTTTGTTGAGTTCATCTCAGCTGGTCTGTGTAATAACACTTTTATTTTCACGCAGCCTATCTGTTCAGGGTCCCTCTGACCCTGTGTCAAACCAAGCACCGAACACTCACTGGGTCGCCAGGCAACAGCACCACAGACGGCGGGAACCCATGTCCCCACCGTCGCCAGCGATTATGATCAACACCGTCACATGATGACGCCTGTCAATGGGAGGCAAGAAGGAGAACTGCCCAACACAGACAATAGCATGAGGGACCCGTCACATTATCACCTGCAAGTGTCGTTCAGCAAATTGACAGCTTCTGTCTGTAGTCAAACATCTGCCAGTGTGTTACACAAACTCCGCTCAAATACACATACTGTATCAGGCTCGTCTCACGAGAGCTCTGGCTATAGAACTTAACCTCCATGATCTCCTCCATCTTTTCTGTCTCCTCCAATTTTCCCCCTTGGACAACAACTTTAATTGGTGTCTAATTTTACCCGTGGCAGAATAGTTAGGAGAGCCTTCAGTGGGACCAGACTGTATTCATTTGCTAAAGACAGGCAACAAGTGAAATTAGATTATCCAGGCCCCAAGGCCATCTCTATGAGGGTCACGTTAATACTGGGCTATTGCACAGTAAATCGGTTAGCTTAAACGTTGGCCTCCATTCACTCAGCCGTTGCCTTTAGCGTTTTCAAGAACACACATAGGCCTACACGGTAGGCTATATGGGCTCTAGAAGTCGGAATAGCAGTTCACTTTATACAGAGACAAAATGAGAATGTCAATGCCTTGTGTAAGATATCAGAGGCTATTTTGTCAGGTATCAGACATACGGTGTAATAGAGCATACAGATCAAATGACTCCCTTTGCTAGATCCCCAGGTCTGGTCATTCATACACCTGCAGCGTGCCAGACACTGGGATGAGTGTGGATAATGTGGATAACCTATCCTCCTTGATGAACCTATACAAAAATGTCTATACAAAAACTGGCAACCACCATTCACTGAAAAGACCCATCTGTGTCTGCAACATGTTCCCTTGATCTCCAGGTGTTATCCAGCTGATGGTTTCCCTCCAGGGGGTCAATCTGGAATCCTCGTAAACCTCCTTTGTTCCTGAAGCCTACCACTGATTGGTCCAATTCTTCTGTCCTCTGCCCATCTTTTCTTCCCACCTCTCTGTCGCTCATTGTTAGGGAGTGAGAGGAGAAGGACAGAAGGAGAGTGAGGTGCTGATTAGTTGAGCCAAACCTGTGGCCCCGGGTGATTGGAGGATGATAGTCCTGCTCCAGTGCTACTTTCCCTAAAGTGACGCAGATTTATCTGGCCTCGTTGACTGGGGTCTGTGAAAAATCAAGTCACTCTGTTGGTATCTGTCTCTAGCCCGGAGTGACAGCATTTTAACATTTTGATCTAGGAGCGGTGCCATTCCAGGAAATCCGGGTCATTTATTACCCGCAGCACAGAATGCAGACTCAGAGGGCAAAGTGGTTCATATTTCACTATAAAATGACAGTGATACAACTGTGTGCAGTAAGAATGAAATGGGCTCTGTGGATCCTCTCGTGAAGAAAAGGCCTTGTTCTGCAAGCATTCAAATGAGGTCCTTTATAACAGGACTTTTACACGGCACCCCTGTTGGGAAACACGCTTTATAATACTCCTGGGAAGGTATTCCACTGAGGTCTGATGCTTTCTCCTACCGCACACGCTGTCTGCTCTAGGTATTGAATGCAAGGGATTGCTCGCTCTCTCTCACACACACAGACTTTCCACTCCTAGACTCTATAAGGCTGGCGTGTCTGAATGTACTGTAAAAGACAGATTCAATAGGGTATTCAAAGGCATAGAAGAGAGATTGTTGAAAAGATGCCAACTTACATAGATGGCAAATGCTTCTGCTTTCCAGTCAACCTGAGATGAGGAACAGCCAGAAGATAATAGCATCGGTCTGCTGACAGTTAGCAACCCTTCTCCTGGACAGGTGGGCTACTACTTTGGCTATCAATCAGCCCACATGTATTATGCATGTACAGTATGTAAATAAAGTTGATTTTAGAAAGCGGGCCATTTGTTGGTTGAGAAGTGGAAAACAATTTGTGAATCGCTCTGCTGCTGTGATGTGTCCGAAAGTTGTGGAAGTGTTTGCATTGTGACACAGAAGCAAGAACCAGGCCCCAAGAGTTATCACGTAGCCCTGATTTGATTTATTTATATTAATAACATCATGTCGGCTTTGTTGCTAAAAACTGAAAAGCAAGATAACAGACGAGGCTCTTCTGAGTGAGGTGAGAACCATGAGGACAACAACATGTATTACTGTACCGTAGCACTGCACTTCTAGACAATAGTCTTTCTGTCCAAAACATTTAAAGCACATCCAGAGCTGTTGAATACTAACTCTAACAAAAGAGAATTCATCCTTCATCTGTACGTGATTACAAAAGTGAATACTGATTCAATATGGCGGCATGGATACTTTTTTTTTTTACAAACAATCAATAAAACAGAATACAGAGAACACATTTTTTTCAATCAAACACACCTTGTTTGACATAATCTGCAACAGTTTTGGAGAATGGAGTTATCCATTATTTTTCTTTCTGCAGCTGGAAATACTGAAACTATTCACATGTGAATACAAATGTGATACAAACATAAACATCACAACACTTATAAAAGGCCTAAGCTATTTTCACTATGGCTTTTAATGTATACAACATTGTTTCACCAAAGTCCCAAATTGTAGAGTAAAAATGAAATGGAAAGTCCTTCATTTTGCCTAACATCCAAACACAGAGATGTGAAATTGATCCACCAAGCATCAGGAAGTTGAAACTAGCTAAATACATAATACAATATTTTCCTGAGAAACTTAAGCTGAAGAAGCAGGACAAGGACAAGGATGGCTAGGATTCCAGGTTGAGGACACAAAGCTCTTGAGACTAAGTGTGTTCCCCTCTCCTGATCCTGTCAGGGACACCTTTATCTCTCCTTGAATAGGAGACAGGCAGCCAGACAGGCAGTCCGACAGCCACTGAAGGCTCTCATTCCCTGTCTTTGACGCATATCAAAGGACAGTTCAAGAGTATTCCAACACTATTCAAGAAGTCTGTACCCTGTCACTTCCTGTGGGGCCAAACGTTTGTCAGTTGCTCTGTTCCATGACAGGCCATCACAATATCTTGTCCCTTTTGCACATGATAGAAGAAATATGGACAATTACATAGCAATGAATAAATAGGTGAGAGGTGACCATTTTGGTTCCAACGCACACTATTCCATCCATGTGACAATTGTATTAGTATGGCATTCTCATTTTAAGACAGCCTGCTAGCCTTCCATAGTGTGTGTTGACAAACAGAAAATTAAAATCTTATAAGAAATGTTGAACATTCAGTTCTGTTTAAAGTTTAGGCTTTGTTATACCTGTACATCCATTACAGTATTCATGATGAGAGTTCACAGTAAATATTTAGTATATATAAATCTGGACTGTGCATCTCGCTGTCATGTTGATTTGTGTCATAGAGGTCCCTTTGTGTCATAGGTGCTTGTCATCACAAGGTAGGTCTCAGTTTTGGAGGATGTAGGATGTCCCACACCCACAATGTTGCACCTTTCCTGAGCTTGATTGCTCTTATTAGACACAAAAACCGTGTTCCAAAACTGTGAACCTTACACACCAGACACTCCAAGCAGACTAGAGCAACATTTTTAAGTATTTGAATGGATTTTAGACAGTATTTCCATAATACTGATTTAATTACAACTAGACTTCTTTGAAGATAAACTCCTCACATCATTTTGGTTTCGTTGTAGTTGATTTCTGCTGTCTCACAAATTAGCAGGCACAGTAAGTAGAGACAACAATGGCTTACTTCAATTAAACAAAAACACTGTCCTCAACACAAGCAAGCAGATGCTCACTGAGCTAGAACAAACTTCAAGTCAGAGTTGAGATTTATTTGAGCACCGTGGTTGACACTTCACAGGTGCAATAATGTGAGTGGTCATGATGGTGTACGTGAAGACTTCTTTTCAGCGGTTTTCCTCAGATAAAATTGCAATCATATACATAAGATAGAGGAAATTCTGAGTCTACATCTTGAAGCAGTAAAACACATTTCACAGATTAGAACAACATTGTACTTAGAGTGTAGGTTACACCAAGAACAATGGGCTCTGCTCTAAGACTCTATAAGCACACAGGAAAGTACCCACATTCTCTTTGCTTACTCCAAGATAGTGTGTAGCAATCTACCCAGACGCTCCCAGGTTACCCCGCTCCTCATCTCTCTCCACTGGCTACCTATCATGGCCCGTATCAGATTCAAGACCCTGGTACTGACCTTCCGAGCACTGAACGGGACTGCACCCGTCTACATCAAGTCTCTCCTGCAGCCTTACACCCCCACCCGTCACCTACGGTCTTCTTCAGACAACCGCCTGGTGGTCCCACCGCTCAAGACCGCCGGGTCCCAACACAAGCTCTTCTCCTGTCTGGCCCCCCAGTGGTGGAATCAACTCCCCACCTCCATCAGAGACACTGACTGTCTCTCCACCTTCAAGAAAAGGCTCAAGACGCACTTGTTCCGGGAGTACAACGGTACTTAGGAATGGTTCGCTTGACCTGATGTTAGTTTCCTCAAGGATCACAATGACTCTTGCTTAGAGACTTGTTGCTCTTGTGGTTAGTGGTAACTGATTTAAAATTTTTGTACTCGCTGTGATATATTGTTTTTATTATTGTTGCTTGTTTTTTCCACAGGTACACTTGCACTTATAGCGGTTCATGTTGTTTAATTGTAACTTGTTTGACTACATGCTCTTATGGTTCTTCCCTTTGGCACTTACTTTGGTTGTTCATAATTTGTGCTTCATGTTTTGGCTACTCGCAATGTTTTTGTGGCTATCTTGTTGTTATGATCAGTGACCTATGCACTTTGTAAAGCTCTCTCTTGGAAGTCGCTTTGGATAAACGCGTCTACTAAATGAATAAATGTAAATGTAAATGTGTAGCGCCAAGTGGTTTCTCACCCTTTAGGGTGCATACTCATCTCCTCTCTATGTACTAACACTGAGCTTCTAACTCTCCCACAGGAGGATGTACCACATGGTTCAACAGTTCCCAAGGCCCACAGGCCCCTACCTTCCCAGCTATCCTGCGCAGGGGTCTTGGTCACCAACCTAGACCCCCACTCAAACAGGCGTGGTCCGCCGGTTGACCCCATCCTTCAGGTCAATGGGGAAGCAGTTGTGGACTTGCAGGAAGTCAGAATCCTCGTGTACCGGGCTGTAGGCATTCTCCTCCATGCTGCCCTTTTGCGGATCCCGCGTCAGAGTGTACATAGACAGCTCCCCTAGCGGGCCTCCAGGCAGGGGCGGAGGCGCCGTCATACCAATCACAGGCGAGTTCTCCCGCGAGGCATCGGAGGAGCGCGAGCTAGAGCGCGAGGTTCGCCGGCGGTAGCGGAAGCTCGGTATCCGGGAGTATGGCGAGGAGGAGGAGAGGGAGCATATGAAGTCGCGGCGGGCTCTCCAGCGGAACTCCTTGTTCTTCTCGATGTAGATGTTGACGGCGAGCACGGCCACGGTCTCGGCCACGATGAAGGAGAGAGCGCCAAAGTAGAAGGACCAGCCGTAGGTGTAGGTGTTCTTCTTGTCCTCGTCGCGCTTGTCGCTGGGGTCGCCGGCGTTGCTGGAGATGTAGACAATGATGCCGATGATGTTGCTCAGGCCTTTTTTGTGGTGGGGGGGGGGGGGGGGGAGGTGACAGAGAGCACATTGGTGAGAGACTCACACGGAAAGTGTTTATCAGGGTGAGGGGAGGACACAGCAAGACTGTGTGAACAAGTCTGTCAGCCCACTGGTTTTCATATCATATCATGTTGAACTCAACACTGTATGAAATGGACTTCATCTGACAGTGATTGCAGAATGCTACCCTCTGCAGTAAGAAACACACACTGTCAATGAGGTGTGTTAAAATGTCATAACAATGTTCTACACTGTCATCGGGATACTAATTTGTGTGTGCTGAAAAGAAGCAGTGACCCTCTCAGTTGGCTGATGTGGTTTTTCTTTCAGCCCTGCTCTGGTAACTCCAATGACGTCTTTCCATTAAAGTTCTTTCTCCTCATATCCTGTCATCTGTAACCATGGTAATCAGATGACCCTGTCAGATGACCAAATCAGTAAGGTGTCCAGTGAAGCCTGTCTCTTTTTTTTAAAAATACATACACTATGAGAGAGAGAAAAGAATGTGTGTGAGAGAGAGTTGTGCCACCATCACACACACAGTTCATATGGGTGTGTGATCGTACGTGTGTGTGTGTTCCTCAGGGCACCATAGAGGCTTTGTGTCTCACCTGCAGCTACAAACAGGATGCCTGCGCTTAGTAGGATGTTGTTCCTCTTGCTGTAGATGCGCCCCACCCCGACACAAAGCCCCCCAAACATCAGAAGGACTGTGCTGAGGATGGGGAACATGCTGGAGGCACGCACAATACCTGTCCAGACAAAGAGAGGGACTGTCAGGTACACGCACAGAAGTGCTGTCAGGTACACACAGAAGTACTGTCAGGTACACACAGAAGTGCTGTCAGGTACACACACAGAAGTGCTGTCAGGTACACACAGAAGTGCTGTCAGGTACACACACAGAAGTGCTGTCAGGTACACACACAGAAGTGCTGTCAGGTATACACACAGAAGTACTGTCAGGTACACACAGAAGTGCTGTCAGGTACACACACAGAAGTACTGTCAGATACACACACAGAAGTGCTGTCAGGTACACACAGAAGTGCTGTCAGGTACAGACACAGAAGTGCTGTCAGGTACACACACAGAAGTGCTGTCAGGTACACACAGAAGTGCTGTTAGATACACACACAGAAGTACTGTCAGGTACACACACAGAAGTGCTGTCAGGTACACACACAGAAGTGCTGTCAGGTACACACAGAAGTGCTGTCAGGTACACACAGAAGTGCTGTCAGGTACACACAGAAGTACTGTCAGGTACACACACAGAAGTGCTGTCAGGTACACACACAGAAGTGCTGTCAGGTACACACACAGAAGTGCTGTCAGGTACACACAGAAGTGCTGTCAGGTACACACAGAAGTGCTGTCAGGTACACACACAGAAGTACTGTCAGGTACACACAGGAAGTGAGAAAGAAAGGAGAGGAGAGGAAAGAAGAGATGAGAAAATAAGAAGACAGAACTTACGCAGGAGATATTCCGAGCTGTCTGTGTCATAGTCGTTATCATCTGGGAAATGGTTGATACGATAACAGCTCCCTTGATTGATACCTACAGGTCAAGAGAGGAAACATCATGTTCTCTTCTTTTTTAGGCTGTCATCCAAATCTTCCCACCTCTTTCAGATCTCTCTTCTTCCATAGCTCCAAGAGTTCTGGTGTTAGACTCTGTTCCTCAATCAGCTCTATTTGTTTTTAAATTGACATGAATTTATTGACCAGGGGGGTTTTCTAGAAACCAGGTTGGGTAACCCTGAGATGAGGAAACTCTGGGTTTTCCGTTCCAGAGAGAAAGGTAACGCAAACTGTGGATCAGTTTCCATGGTAACTGACAATGTGAACCTAACCTGCTCGCTAGCAGGTTTTCCATGACAAACTCTGCATTTCTACCTATCCCCTCCCACCTTCTGAACCTGATACAGTTGGCAGACATGGCTTGTCCTTTCCTGGTTCAGCCAGCCGATCTTGAACAAAATTTAATTGGGTGTGCTCAAGCCTTCGGCGAGAGCACAACCTTTGTTCTCTCACATATATATTATTATTATTGGGTGTGCTCAAGCCTTCGGCGAGAGCACAACCTTTGTTCTCTCACATATATATTATTATTATTATTTTTATTGTGAGAATGCTGTTAAGCATTCTCACTATTGTTTTCCTGTTTCTCTTTATTGTGAGAATGCTGTTAAGCATTCTCACTATTGTTTTCCTGTTTCTCTTTATTGTGAGAATGCTGTTAAGCATTCTCACTATTGCTTTTCAACTTCTCAGTTCTTCCGCCGTTTTTTGGCATTTAACTCGTTCTGCATACTTTAACCGATTCCTACAACTTTTGTATCAAAACGTTCAGCTCCTTCAGGAGATGATGGCTATGACTTTTGGTATTTCTCACTTTTATACTTTTTAAGACATTAAGGTTTTTGTGCAAATTATTCTCCCATTAAAAGTAATGGTAAATCCTTTCAAATCATTAAAAAGCTTCCTCCTCTTTCAAACGTAACTACTTCAGCTTACTTTCAGCTAGAGACACCATTCAACCTTTAAAATGTTCACAAGACATTCAGCTATTCCCAAATGATTCAGCTTTTTCAAATGTTCAGCCAATTTTGAATTATGACAGTTTGAAATACATTAAAATGTTTGCTCCTTCTTGATTTTTATGAATGAGCAGCAAGCAGAGTGGCACACTCTGCTTGCTGCTCTTTTTCTGATATTCAACTAATTTGTCAAACAAATTCCTCTAACGTTCATATAGTTTAACTTACAGAAACAAGTTATACCTTAAAATGTAGGAAAAATTGTCCTCTTTCAGCCAATGTAACTACTAAAGAGCTCACATTTACAGATTTTCAGCTATGAGCCTTGAAGCGAGAGCAGCCTTTCAAGTTCTCTCACTAACTTCAATGGAGAGGTGAGTAAAATCAGTCAGAGAAAGCAAGAAGGAACAAGATTTTGAAACTGCCGATAGAGTCGTATTTCTGACCGCACAGACATATAAAGGACATCTCTGGTTTCGGCAGAGTCTTGGGTCTCGGAAAATATCCTTATATTTTGGATTGGACGTATAGTTTTGCGTCTAGGTCAACTTGTTTGAGGTGTGGATGCTAGGTAAATGTTCGTTTTTCTCTCTGCCTAGCTCGTTAGCTATCACAGCTGCGCCATCACCGTGGCAACCAAACAAACAAGCACCAGGAAAGCAAAAGGAACACGTTTTTGAAACTGCAGGTAGAGTCGTATTTCTGACTGCACAGACATATAAAGAATATCTCTGGTTTCGGCAGAGTCTTGGGTCTCGGAAAATATCCTTATATTTTGGATTGGACGTACAGTTTTGCGTCTAGGTTATCTTGTTTGAGGTGTGGATTCTAGCTACATTTCTCTTATTCTCTGCCCTCAGCGCGTTAGCAATCATAGCTGCTCCATCGCCGTGGCAACCAAACAAACACGCACCAGGAAAGCAGAAGGAACACGTTTTTGAAACTGCAGGTAGAGTCGTATTTCTGACTGCACAGACATATAAAGAATATCTCTGGTTTCGGCAGAGTCTTGGGTCTCGGAAAATATCCTTATATTTTGGATTGGACGTATAGTTTTGCGTCTAGGTCAACTTGTTTGAGGTGTGGATGCTAGGTAAATGTTCGTTTTTCTCTCTGCCTAGCTCGTTAGCTATCACAGCTGCGCCATCACCGTGGCAACCAAACAAACAAGCACCAGGAAAGCAAAAGGAACACGTTTTTGAAACTGCAGGTAGAGTCGTATTTCTGACTGCACAGACATATAAAGAATATCTCTGGTTTCGGCAGAGTCTTGGGTCTCGGAAAATATCCTTATATTTTGGATTGGACGTACAGTTTTGCGTCTAGGTTATCTTGTTTGAGGTGTGGATTCTAGCTACATTTCTCTTATTCTCTGCCCTCAGCGCGTTAGCAATCATAGCTGCACCATCACCGTAACGACAGACACGCACCACTCAGTCTCTCACACAGGTGATTGGTACGTTTACTTGACCATGAGAAACACGATTACTAGCAATTGTCGGTTTATGCCAATAATACGATTACTCCGTTTACATGTGTAATTAGTTATGCGATTACTCAATAAACGCGTCTACATGATTCTTTTTTATTAATCGTTGGATGCTCCACGGACAAAACTTGCACCATCATCCTTCTGCAACAAAGTGTCGCCGTGTCTTCCTGTATCGGCTCTACTGCTGTATGTTTCATTCCATCAACACATTGAATCCTACTAAGAAAGCCGAGTAAACGCACTCAATGGTAGGCTACATCTGCTACTGCTATTACTATCCCAACTATAATTTTCAGCTGTTAAAACGATAATATTCTTGTTCCGACTAGCTAGCCTACTTCTGTTTAACAGTTCAGCTTTCAGCTTCTCCCGCATTGTAGGCTATTTTAGCTCTTAGCTTTGTTAAGATGATGCAGATGATGCAGTTCAGCTTCCACACTGCCTCTTTTGTGTCACTCACACATTTTTGAAATTCATTTCAGCTTGCGGGTATTTTCTAATTTCTCACTTTTATACTTTTTAAAATATAAAGGTTTTTGTGCAAATTATTCTCCCTTTAAAAGTAATGGTAAATCCTTTCAAATCATTGTTGGAATGCTGCTCCAGCCCCTTTCAAAAATACCTTTTGGTTGCTTTGAAGCTTCAGCTTATAACTTTCTACAAAATTTTCACTATTTTCATCTTTTTTAGCATGGTCAGCTATCCCCATTCAGGTTTTCAGCATTCTCACTGCTGTTTCGCAGGAACAGCCTTTTCTAGTTTCTTTTTGCCCCCCTAAAACTCAGTCAATATTTGGCCTACATAGACAACGTAGGTGTCAAAAGTTTCGTCTTGGTAGCGATTGAGTTGGTAGCTATTGGAATTTACGTTCCGTTGCATGGTTTAGGCTGAAGTTAAGTTTTTGTGGCGAAAAGTGAAGCTAACGGTGGCTAATTTGCTAGCCACAGTCACTGACGTTACTAACGTCACTACGTCACTAACGTCACGAAAACACGCGTGACTACCTTTGGCAGAACATTCGTTTCGCATATGTTAACTTGGGGGATAGCTAGGCTAACTATAGCTTTACTGCAAGGCAGCTGCAGAAACGCCACAAGCAAAGAGGCCAGGGTGATAACTATTTACTCATTTTACTTTGTGATATGACACACAATTGTGATGTGTAATGTACAGTATAAGCTGATATTATTAAGGAAGTACATCTACTTTCGGAAACAGTAGTCTACTATTTCACTGAAGTATTAGCATCATGACATTAGCCTGTGTTGCCCGGGCAACACATACTACAGTGGTCTATGATGTAGCGTTATCTGTTTTCAATCGTTAAAATAAACATTCCTCACATATACATTTTCGTTGTAGGATTTATTCTGACATTAGTAAACGATTTGTTGGTGAAATTACCATTACCTGTGGTTTCAAACCCGTGTAGCTCACTGCAACGCTGTAGCTTACGCGAGACACACGACAAAAACATCTAACTTACACAGCTGTTTAGGAAGTCAAACGGCGACAGAACATGTTCGGCACTCCCCTTACTTAAATCAAAAGTCTATCTAACTACTAACCTGAACTTCATTGCCACAGCCTAAACGTTGTCAATCTGTTCATGAAAATAATTAATTTAAGCTTAAACCGTACAACGGAACGTTAAATCCAATTCAACCAACGCAATCGCTACAGTACCAAGACGAACACAGCAGTAGTCTAGTACTTTACCGTAGTAGTACAATTTACCGGGGCAGCTTCTCCACACAGGGCTATATCGCATTTTGCGTTGTTACTGACAATGATCGCTACCAGTGAGCTTTTTATAAATGAGCGATTTTCCACTAAATAAATGTCAAGCTTATTTACGTTTTGGGGGCATATTTTCAGTTAGCAGATGGTACTGTTTGAATCGCGATTCCATCTTCTACTGCCGGGTAACGTCGTAGAATAATCTTCAAAGGGGGTTCTTTATTAATGAATGAATGCAATGAGTAGGCTAAATGCCTGAAAATATCATGAGAAGGGAAAAACTTAAAATGACGTTTAAATCATAGAGATTAGGTAAATTTTTACACCGGTCTGCCAAATTTATTAGTTTTGATTCAACGATGAGGCTGCCTCTTGCAGGGGAAATGAGAAGACATCTATTTCATTCTACACTTCACTCGTATTTTCAGTTGTAAATGAGCAGCAAAAAAAATATGCTTTTAAATCTATGTAATCTTTATAAATAATAAGTATGCATTTTTATATAACATATACAGAAATATCAGTTGTAAAAATGTCATTCAAAAACGGACCCCTTTGCAAGCAAGCACACCCTACAATTTCCCCAGAAATTGTACCCTCTCTAGTTTTTATTTATTTTTGCCCCCCTAAAACTCAGTCAATATTTGGCCTACATAGACAACGTAGGTGTCAAAAGTTTCGTCTTGGTAGCGATTGAGTTGCTTGTATTGGGATTTACGTTCCGTTGCACGGTTTAAGTAGAAATTACGTTTTTGTGTCGAAAAGTGAAGCTAACGGTGGCTAACTTGCTAACCACAGTCAATGACGCTACTTACGTCACTAACGTCACGAAAACTCGCGTGACTACCTCTAGCAGAATATTAGTTTAGCAGCTCGTTAACTTCTGGGAGATAGCTAGGCTAACTATAGCTTTACTGCAAGGGAGCTGCAGAAACGCCACAAGCAAAGAGGCCAGGTGATAACTATTTACTAATTTTACTTTGTGATATGACACACAATTGTGATGTGTAATGTACAATATAAGCTGATATTATTAAGGAAGTACATCTACTTTCGGAAACAGTAGTCTACTATTTCACTGAAGTATTAGCATCATGACATTAGCCTGTGTTGCCCGGGCAACACATACTACAGTGGTCTATGATGTAGCGTTATCTATTTTCAATCGTTAAAATAAACATTCCTCACATATACATTTTCGTTGTAGGGTTTATTATGACATTAGTAAACGATTTGTTGGTGAAATTACCATTACCTGTGGTTTCAAACCAGTGTAGCTCACTGCAACGCTGTAGCTTACGTGAGACACACTACAAAAACATCTAGCTTACACAACTGTAGGAAGTGAAACGGCGACAGAACATGTTCGGCACTCCCCTTACTTAAATCAAAAGTCTATCTAACTACTAACCTGAACTTCATTGCCACAGCCTAAACGTTGTCAATCTGTTCATGAAAATAATTAATTTCATCTTAAACCGTAGTTGGGAAGTTGGGACGTTGTTTAAAATAAAATACAAAACAGAATACAATGATTTACAAATCTCATAAACCCATTACGTTATTCACAATAGAACATAGAAAACATGTCAAGTGTTTAAACTTATGAGACCAGTTGCTGGAGTGGGAGAGAAGTGTTTTCCCTTTTTTGTCTGATACAGGATTCTTGCTGCTCAACGGTCCTGGGTCTTCTTTGTCATATTTTTAGTTTCATGATCCACCAAATGTTTTTAACTGGTGAAAGGTCTGGACTGCAGACAGGCCAGTTCAGCACCTGGACTCTTCTATTACGAAGCCATGCAGTTGTAACAAAGGCAGGATGTTGTAACATTGTCTTGCTAAAATATGCATGGCCTTCCCTGAAAAATATGTTGCCTGGACGCAAGCAAATGTTGCTCTAAAACCTGTTGCTCTAAAACCTTTCAGCATTGATGTTGCCTTTCCAGATGTGCAAGCTGACCATTCTGTAGGCACTAATGCACCCCCATACCAGCAGGCTTTTCAACTGAGCGCTGATAACAAGCTGGTTGGTCCCTCTCCTCTTTAGTCCGGAGGACGCAGCGTCCAAGGTTTCCAAAATAATTACATTTCAATTTGTCTGACCACAGAACAGTTTTCCCACTTTGCCTCAGTCCATTTTAAATTAGCTTTAGCCCAGAGAAGATGGCAGTGTTTCTGGATCATGTTCACATGTGGGTTCTTCTTTGCATGATAGAGCTTTAACCTGCATTTGTAGATGGCACAGCACACTTTGTTCACAGACAATGAGTTCTGGAAGTGTTTCTGAGCCCATGCAATGATTTCCATTACAGAATCATGCCTGTTTTTTATGCAGTGCCGCTGAGTGCCTGCAGATCACAGGCATGCAGAATTTATTTTCCTCCTTGTTCCTTACACATAGAGATTTCTCCAGATTCTCAGAATAATTGTATTATTTGATGTACTCTATATGATGATACATTGAACGTATTTTCAGAAAATTGGAAATGGTTCCACAATATGTAGATGCAGGTTTTCACAGATTGGTGAACCTCTGCTCATCTTTACTTCTGAGAGAATCTGCCTCTCTAAGATACTCTTTTTATATCCAAACATGTTACTGACCTGTTTGCAATGAACCTAGTCAGTTGCAAAATGTTCCTCCAGCTATTTATTTTTTGTAACACATACTTTTTCCATCCTTTTATTACCCCCGTCCCAACTTGGTTCAGAGGTGTTGTGGCTATCAAATTCCAAATGACCATATTTTTTCCTAAAATATGTATTTGATATGTTTTCAATCATCCATTGTGAATGACATGAATTTATGAGATTTGCAAATCATTGCATTCCGTTTTTATTAACAATTTACACAGCGTCCCAACTTTTTTGGAATTGGGGTAGATATGAATAAAAACATTTTTACAAAATATATAAAATAGGGCAACATAGTGCAATATGACATGTGCAAATAGGTGTTGGATGGACTGCTGTTGGATGACATAAAAGTGGTATGTCAGTGTAAGTCTTCGGCCTTGTTGAAGAGGCCAGCAGCGGATAGGAAGAAACTGTTCTTATGGCGTGAGGTTTTTGTCCTGATGGACTGCAGCCTTCTGCCAGAGGGGAGTAGCTGGAACAGTGTCGAGGGTGGCAGGAGTCGGCCACAATCATCCTGGCTTGCCTCAGGGTCCTTGAGGTGTGTAGGTCCTGGAGGGTATGCAGACTGCAGCCGATCACCTTGGGGTGATCCAAGGGTGTGACCCAGCCTTTACAGAACACACTGTTATGAACTAGGTCTGCATTTAATGAGGAACAGCAAACCAATTAGTGTCAAATATGTCATTGTAACTAGAGCACATGTTTCTGTGTTAAATCATTGTTAAAAAATTAAAAGTACAGGCTAATAAAAGCACAAATGTACAACTTCTTGTCGTGTCGAATAGTGTACTGACTAGTGTAGAAAGAACAGCAGCTTTTGAACAGAACAGAGCAGTAGCTCTCACACACATCTGCTCTTCCCCTGAGGTACTGTGGATCCAACAGAAAGACAGTAGATATTCCCAATGAATTACAACCCCCTGGACTCTCACTTAATGCCAGATCTTGCTGTCTTCATTTATCTGCAACCGTACCACCTCACACCTCCCTGCTTATTGTACTCCTCTCTCCCTCCTCTCCACATCCACCCCCCTAACCTGATTATAGATACAAGCTCTTGGGTCATGTGATTTATGAGTGGCAGTTATCAGCCCTGTCTCTACTGTGTGTGTGTGTGTGTGTGTGTGTGTGTGTGTGTGTGTGTGTGTGTGTGTGTGTGTGTGTGTGTGTGTGTGTGTGTGTGTGTGTGTGTGTGTGTGTGTGTGTGTGTGTGTGTGTGTGTGAAAGAGTGTGTGGATGTGTGTGTAGTCAGATGGGCTTGGCTCCTTGTGTCTTTTATAAAAACAACATGAAAATCTCAGAAGCTGTGTGTATGGAGGTATGGAAAAAAACACAGAGAGAGAGAGAGAGAGAGAGAAGGAGATCACTCCCTTCAGACCTAGCAGGGAGAGAGACAAAGCCTACTGCTTATCACATCCTTTCTCCATGGCAACCTACTCTCTGTTCCAAGATCCTGATTTTCATACTTTCCAAGGATGCCTTTGACATCTTCATGTTGTTTTAAAACACCAAAACAGCGCCCTACAGTATGTACAACCCATGGACACATGCACACACAAGCACAGACTCTATCTCGCTCCCTCACTCCCTCTCTACCTATCACACTCTTTCACACATCCTCTAAGCACACACCCACTGGCACACACAAACATTCACACACATGCAGGGTTCCTGAAACAACTGTTACAGCAGTGCTACCGCTGGCAACAGAATGATGCACTTTGACAAAGTTGTGAATCAACTCTGCTCAGCCAATAACACGAGAGCCTCAGAGGAATAGACCAAACCGACAATTTATGCTGCACTCCACTCGCCTGAGTGTAGGGAATGTCAGACATGACAGCTATAAAGTGACAACAGTCAAACAACTGCCTCACTCGTTCAAATAGCACAAAAAAACATTTATTATGTTATATGTCCAACACATAGTGTATGGCATGGCAAAGGTACTCTACGTGTTCTGGCAAAGGTACTCTACGGGCTATAGTCTGTAGGCTATAGCCAGTGAATTTTAAATAAAAAGGTGGTCTGAGTTATAACAGAGAAGACAGTGGGTTTACAGTAATAGAGCAATAAACAGACAAACATGTTCCTCTCTGGAGACCGGTCCATCTGGAGAACTTGGTGTGTTAGAACACATTAACAGGTGGTAAATGTGTGAGTTTATTTGTGAATAAAACCTTTTTATATAAAACATATACCAGGATGAAAGTACAGTTTTGCATTTCTTGTAGTTCTTTACTTGAAATGTCACTCTATGTCACACATCGAGCCAAGCTAAAATAGAATAGAATTGTTTTTCCAGAGCATTTCTTTGGCTCTGAAACAACAGTATTTAATGAAAGCTATTCCTCACCCCTGCAAACAGAAATGTCTGTGAGCAAAGCCTGATCTGTGTCACCTTAGCTTCTGTGACCTCAGTGACAAACACAAACTTGAGAATAAAGAACAGAAAAGAGAAGAGGATTACAGCAGAAACAAATAGGATGGAGCAGAGAAAGTCAGGGCCTCCTGCCTAATTAGCGCCCTTGTGGCCTTTTCAGCTGGCGCATTTTAATTACAGACCTGTGGTGCATGCTGTGGGAATGGCAAAGTGACTGCCTCCCTCTGACACACACACACTCACCCACTCTGACACACACACACTCACCCACCCACCCCCCTCCACACACACATACACAAACATCATTACTTTTCAATTCATACCACCCCCTCCCTATTCCTCACACACAGCACCACCATAGTAACACCACCAGGTAGAAATAACTGTCTTTTTAGCGTCATTTTGTCATTTTAGCAGACCCTCTTATCCAGAGTGACTTACAGTAAGTACAGGGCCATTTTTTTTCACTGCCGGGAATTGAACCAGCAACCTTCTGATTCGGAGCCCAATTCCCTAACCGCTCAGCCATCTGACCCCCCCACCATTATATATTATTTTAATTAGAAAAGAAACACATGTAGCCTAAGTAACCTAAGCATATTTTTTGAAAAAAAAAAAAAACATTCTCAAGGGGCAGACTCAATAAGTTTGAAACTCTGAGTTTATTCGTACATGCGTCTGCTTTCCCTTTCAGCACCACCAGTGGTGGACAGCGCTTCGATGTGTACGCGAACGAATTCCAGAATGTTGAATTTCCCATTGCTCTAAAAAAGGCATGGCTTCGTACCAACGATATCCACACCCTCATCGTTTACTGATGATTAAAGGTGCGATTACGGGAATGGTTTACAAAACGCAAAACGTTAAACTTTTGAAATACAATATAATAGATTCAGTAACTTTAGAAGTCAATGGTCTGCCCGACAGTCACTGATAAAGACGTCACTATAGTAATTCAATGAACAGACTAGACAAGGCTTCATGCGTAGAGCCCTAACACTTTGCACATTATTTGCATCAAGCATGAATATCTACGTGAATAGCCAGATGTAATAATTTGACACTTTTTCCTCGGGCAGTGACGATTCGTCTATTTTTAATACCATACCCGTTTCCATAGCAATTTCAGTGATGTTGCCAAGCAACGGCATCAGAAACAATAAAGACATGAATGGAGAATTAGAAAGTGCATCCCCGGACTGTTACTCCCATCACCATGTCCATTGACTGGGCCTGTCTGCTTCTACTGAGTTTGTACTGGATTCGGTGTTTTATGCAAGTGTGAGTATCTAAACAATAAAATAAAAACAAGAAAATAAATACATATTGTGCTGATTTATTAGAGACTTGTTAGCTAGTCTAATACAAATATTCCCCTGTACAGCCTAGCCTGTCTATCCGTACTGTTAAGCTTTTTGTTGTTGCTGCTGAAACCAGTGTTTGTATTAACAAAAAGAAAACGTTCTTTGCTTACGTTAGAACCTTTACTTTTGGAGGACAAAATACACTTTGCATAAGTGTAGAAAACAACCTTTCTTGAGACACACCGACAAAATAATCATTATAAACCATTACCTTCAATACAACAGATTCTCCAAAGTCCCGAATGCGTAAGATCACCCCTGGCCTTCTTGGGTTGCGGCTGTGCCTCGTCAGTGGTAGCGTTGGTGGCGTTGCAAATGTACGCCCGTGAGTAAAGCCAGTAGTCCGTCCCGATGGCGATGGTCATGAGACTGAAAGCCGCAAAAGCCCCTACGGTAGCCAACAATGTTTGAACCCCACGGTCACACCAAGCCATAGCGCTTCATAATAGTTCACAATTCCATCCAAACATACACATTGGAGAGTGTCACGGCGCAGGTCCCTTGGTCATGTTGACTGTCTACTCCGCTTTGCACTTCAAGGGTCTGTGATGTGTAGTCTACAGGGGCCACTGGCTCAAATGCTCACTTAAATAACGGTTTTTCAAACCCCGGTGAGAGACAGTAAACTTGCAGTGAACACTCCGACAGTCAGCACACAAATGGGTTGCGCTCAGAAGATCCACATTGTGCATTTATACATTTCCTCAACGTCTCGTTTTGAATATCTCTTTCCTTTCTTTTTTTCTCCTTGAGATATTAACTCGGTCGTTCTTCATAAGCAGTTTCTGGACATATCCAAATGCATCGCTCCTGATTCCATGCTAGAACCCATTCCATCGCTCTGGATAAGAGCGTCTGCTAAATGACTAAATGTAGAACACACCCACCTCAAAACTAACCAATGAGGAAAACATGAACTCAGTTCCAACAACAGTTTTACATTTCATACATTTAATAGAACAATGGCTTCATTTTCCGAGAGACAAGTTAGCTGAATAAGCCTGATGAGTTTAGTTCTGCGAACTGGCTCTGGAAGGCAACACATGGATTTCAGCACATGCATATGGAGTTTACGCTTGGATATGGAGATATGAAATGTAATGTAACAGGTATGAAACATCTCTAGGCAACACATTCTCTATTGTCTAACAACAACAGTCCACAAAAAATAGGGAATTTCAAAGCCAATAAAATAGTACTGTGGGTTTTATCCCGTATATCACTTACTCCTTTCAAGTTTAATGGTAGATTGCTTTGTCTATTAAAAGTAAAGCAGTGTCACGTAACTTTTTTAATATAACAATAACAAGTCTAAAAGACTGAAATAGAGAAGAGTTGTCCTGACAGATGAATGGGGCCATGTGCCAGATGATACCCACACCATGTAAAGAGAGAGTCACGTCAACTCTGTTCGCTCCACTTTGCATCCGCGCTGAATGATAGGAATGCGAATACAAATTTGCTTAAAGTTGCCACTGATTGTTCAGGTGGGAGTTTCTACCCCTCTACAAGTAGCTTTTCATATGTTAACTTGGTTTATCTTCCACATTGTTCCATTGACTTTGGGTAAAATATACTTGCACTCACATTTCTTTTTCCAAAAGAATCACCTAACAGTATGGAAAATTCAAAACTTTATTTAGCAATTTCACACTGAAACCAAGGTCAAGTTCTGGAAACAAACAAGTTTGTCAGTGTACTATAGTACACTTTTCCTATACTCTTCATACAAATACACATACTATATTTTGCCCCACTGAAAGGGCACTGCACCAATGTCTGAATTAAGTACTGGCATAGTTTATCCCTGAGCTCTTTGGCTTGTGTTGAACTGTTGGTTGTGTGTGGCATGGAGGCCTCCTGTAGATCAGGGTCTTGTCTCCATCTTCCTGGGACATGTGTCCTGATCTAGTCATTCCTGGTTGATTCCCTCCATGTATAGTTCATAGCACTCTGTACGCAGGAAGTTGTGCAGAGCACAGCAAGCCAAAACAATGTCCTCTACTATTTAATATTTTTAATATTAATGGTGGTAAGAAAAAGAAAACTGTTTGCTAGGATGCCAAAACGCATTTCCTACCACCCTCCGAGCTGGAGAAAGCCTATATTGGAGATACATTGCTCTACAAATAGTTCAAGTATTTTATTGTCAGATGCACCGAACAACACAGGGTCAGACTGGGCACTGAAATTCTTTGGAAAAGACAATGCAAAGCAACCTGGCATAACATGACATATAAGTACTCAGAACATAGGTTACACCTATGGTAAGCTAACATAACATAATATAATAGACCTCTCAAATATACAAAATAATAAGCAATACAGTATACTAAACCTATCATACACATAATATCCTATACTAACCTTATAACCTATACTAACCTAGAGACAAGTGGGGTACAATTAGTGAAAATGTGCTGATTGTGCAACAAGTAACTGAAAGTGCAACCAGTAGCTGAAAGTGCAACCAGTAGCTGAAGTGACAGTGTGTAAAGTGACTAGTGTGAGTGTCGACAGTGTATCAAAATAGCCTGCAGTTCGAATATGGCTTACTAGTCTTTCAAGGGAAATGCCTCATCTGCCACAAACGCCAGCAGGTCAGATTCATAATAATACAAAATTATGTTTTATACGTTGTCTTAAAAAAGAAAGTTGACTTGCCATCCTAAATTAATTAGTCCAGCTGTCAAGTCCTCTGGATCAACACGTGTGTGTTATTTCCGTGAATCAAGGATTAGAATCGGAAATCTGCTTCTTTATGAAGAGATGCACATGTAGAAGTTAAATACTCACAACTACTGGCTGTTGCGTTAAACCCTGTTTATTATTACTTACAAGATTGACGCTTTGGAATAGTCACAGTCTACTTTTAGCAGACATAATTAATTATTCATGTGGCACCTAACCTAAACACACAGTATTTACACCATACATACTCACACTTACTACACTTCCCTATCTCTTATCTCGAGCACATGTAAAAAGACATCTAACAGACTGCTCTATTAAATGTTCTGTTGATGTGCAGATTAAGACCTAGTACTGTGTCTGGCAAGTGCAGTCAATGACACATTTGGCAGGTGTAAAACATTCTTAAAACAGGTAAGAGTCGATGATACTGTCAGATTTCTTAAAGATAGGCCACAGTTTTTTATAGGATATGATGTATAAGCAGGGATAGAATGTTTAGGTTGGCTGACATGGATAAAGATATAATAATAGGACTACGTTGTAAATAATGGAGGATATAATGTAATAGTTTAGAGTTTGTGTGTATGTGTTTTAACCCTTGTGTTATCTTCGGGTCATTCTGACCCATCAGTCATTGTGACCCACCGTCGTATTGCGACAGATTTACCGCATACAAAGACAAAGTGAAGCATTTTCTTTTAACCGTTGGGCTGTCTCAGACCCCCCACATTGCAAAGGTTAAAAGAAAATTATTTTAATTTGTTTTTGTATTGGGTAAAATTGGGTAAACACAACGATGGTTCGTTATGAACCTTTGGGTCATGTGACCCGAAGGCAGCACGAGGGTTAAGGGATTTAGATTTTAAGTATATTGTCTGATCTATACTCCGGAGCAGAAGGTGGCGGTAATTCACCAACAATATTTATGCCAACCACCGTAAAAGAAAAAGAAAAAGGAAGGACCCATCCGGTGCAGGGAGTGCGGATAGGCTCACAGAACTAGGGGTCTCAGGAAGGAGGTAATTCTCAATCGCCATTGGTCAGAGACCTTCAGAGGCTTGAGGAGAGGTCCGCAGTTGGAGTACTTCGCTACCTCATGTGTTGTATGAAAAAAGCTAACGTTACACATTACATGTAATCAAACTACTTTTTATACAGACCAGTGCAATTTGAGTTGGGCAAGAAGCGCGCTTTTTTGAATATACCGAATTTTACCTTTAAGATGAGCAGCCCGTCAAGTGTATTCGATAACTGGCACTATAAACATCACTTTATTTTCGTGAAAGACGAGGGGAAGAACATCTGCGTCCAGTGTAATTTATGCAAGCCAAAAATTAATCACTTGTCTTTGTCGAAGATGTCAACATCAAATCTATTAAAACATTTAAGGGTAAGGTGCACTTAAGCTCGTCAGACAAAGGCTTGTAATTTCGAAGACACGTGTCAGTACTGCTTGCTAGAAAAGTAAATAAACGTTGGCCTTAGTTAAAAGAGGCGAGAATTTTTGTTAACAACAGAATACCCGAGTTGTCTCCATTATGTTTGCTTTCTGTAGAAGTGTTGCATCCACAATGGTATTATTCAATCATATAATAGACCGATGCCTTTAAGTAGTATAAGTATGTTACTAAAAGCCTCCTAAATAACTGTCGTAAACATGACCTGATGTATTTTATTTTTACTTTCAGAGAAAACATGCAGACAGTTTTGACCAGATAAACTCGAAGCGTCCAAAGAAAGGTGAATCATCAAAAGTGAACAGCCTTGTTTTAAACTTTATCTTGGAAGAAGTCCAATCAGTTTCTTTCCTGGAGCAACCTAGTTTCAGAAAATTAGTTGAGGGCTTGAGTGGAAGACCATTGGCCATGGACCGAGCTACACTGATTGCTGAGGTTGAGAAGGCGTTCTCAAACATGAAGGCCAGACTGGTGGGGAAGTTGAACACAGTTCAGTCTGTGTGCACCACAGCAGATATCTGGACCGCCAACAACAGGAGTTACTTTTGGATGACCTGTCACTGGATCGATGAGAGTGAGCTGGTAAGGAAGTCCGCCGCACTGGCCTGTGCCCGGCTCCGAGGCATTCACACGTACGACTCGATCTCGGCCATGATCCACGAGATTCACTCGTCCTACAACATAGAGAACAAAGTGGGGACTGTTGTCAGGGATAACGGCAGCCACCTTGTGAAAGCCTTCAAAGACTTCCCTGTTGATGGCTATGATGAAGACAATGGCGACATGGGCATATTTGAGGATGTTGGTACAATCCTGAAGGGCAGATGTGAGGAGGATGTTCCTTTGTTCCTGCCGTCATTCCAGAAATGCGTGTGCCACCTTATGAGCCTGATAGTCACTGAGGACTTGCTGCTAGCTGTGTCTCAGAGTGAGAGCAGCCAAGTCTACTACAGCACCATGGCTAAGTGTTCTGTTTTATGGAACAAGGCCCACCATTCTCAACTGGCTCTTGATACAATACAGGACATGGGTAACATGTCTTCGATTGTTCTCTCAGTGTTTCGCTGGAGTTTGGAGTACAGCATCATGCAGAAGATAGCGTCTCTGACAGAGAGCCAACTCAGTGACGTATGCACCCAGTTGGAGATGTCTGAACTACAAGCTGTAGAGTTGGCTTTCTTAAAAGAGTATGTGGATGTTTTTAAACCTCTGGCATTCACACTGGACCTCCTCCAGGAGGAGCAACATAGTTTTTTTGGACTGGTCATCCCTACACTACTGACACTGAAAACAAAACTAACAAACAAGAAAGCTTTCTCCCGTTTTCTCCCAGATGTAATTAGTGCTATTCTTGATGCGGTAGACACCAGCTTTCAGCAACTGTTTGTCTGTCCCGAGGCGAAGCTGGCAACAGCCACAACTCCCCAGTTTCGCCTGTGGTGGTTGCCAGAGGCAGAGAGAGATGACATGGTGAAGCTGCTGGTGGCCGAGACAGCTCATTTAGCCATCAAACAGGAATTCTTAGAAGAATTTGCTCCGATAAATTCAATGGAGTGTCAGCCGATAGAATCTGAGGAATTCTTCTGTTACGGTCCCGGAAGCGAAAGCCTTGACGATCCAATGGCAGAGGTAAAAAAGTATCTAGAAGGAAGCAACAAGAGCCTTGGTTGTCTGAACGAGTTTCCCAGGGTGAGAAAGCTGTTCCTTAAGTACAACACCACCCTGACCTCCAGTACCGCTGTGCTGCGGCTACTGAGTCACAAAGGAAAGCTTACCCTCCAAAGCAACTGGCAGACCGATGAATATTTTCAGAGGGTTGTAACGTTACAGTACAATCTCAAGAACGGCCTTTGAACTCTGGATAAGAACGTCTGCTAAAAAAAAATGACTAAATGAACTATTGGGTAATGAGGAAGGAGAGGGCATCCTGCAGTTTGTCTAGTTTAGCTGCCACTACTTTAGATTTTCTAGCAATATTTTTTACGCTCAAGTTTAGGAAACATTTGCCATTTATTCTGCCTCATGGCCATTCTTCAGTTTATCTGCTTTCTCCACAAAACAGTGGAGCTGCCGAGCTTATACATTTTATCTTAGTTTATTCTGTTGAATATTTGTACTGTATGTTTGTGTTGAGTTTAAAATAATGTATACTTAATTCATACAAAGTAGTATAAATCTTTGTACAAAACATATTGTTAGAGACTCAATCTTTCCAGGTTTTTCCCCCCTGTATAATTTTAATATGCATGTGTGTGTGTGCATACCATGCTGACATCACCTCGCTGTATATTCTAGCCATTCTAGCTACTGATGGCATGTTGAGACCTTTTAGACCAGCAGGTAGGCTGTGATTATCAGTAATAATAGCACTATCAGCAATACCTTGTTCTGTGCATCTGACAATAAAAGATGTGAAACTTGATCAGATACAGTAGAAACATGTAACTATTGGAAACACATTTTCATGCCAGTTCACTGTCTGATGCAGTGTTGGTACTGAACTGCAACAATTGATAATCTGAGCTTCAGTGCTTACACGCTTCCCAAATACTGGGTAAAACATCAAAATAACATATTCCTCTGGGACAGACAAATGGAGGTGTGAAAGTGGATTTTACACCTCATTAAAAGGAATCAGCAGTGAAACCTTCCTATGAAGTCACAGCTCACAGCTGGGTTCCCAAGATGAAAAACAGACCATCACACTTAGGGAAAAAAGTCAGTCAACCGTTATGGGGTCAGGATCGATTATTACTCAGTTACTGAGACACTTTGCAAGTGTGACAAGTAGACTCCTTTATTGGATGAATTAAGGTAAATAAGTTGTCTTACAGTCCATGGTCTTCTCATGAAGACCATGAGTAGCAATCAAGTGTTCTCTGACTACATGATGGTGCCCTGCTGCTAGACACACACAGGGTGTACTGATAGGCCTACATTTAAACAAGACACCACAGTTTAAAGATTCATCCAAAGTGAAAATTTAATGATTTAAAAGAAAAACGCTACAAAGTTTTACTGTTCATACTGCACACATCATTCCAGTAGGCTCTGTTTGCGTCACTTTTTACACCACTTGTCTTGTTTAATGGTTTAATACCACCACCACCACACAGCATCTAGTACAGGATCATGATAGGCACGAGGTAGGAGGGATGTACTGTGTTTACAGCTTTATTTTTTATTACTTATACTTCATATCCAATTACCCTAAATGCTTTACTCCTCAGACATCCCTTATCTCAACGCTGAATTTGGCTAAAACAGCTAGGTTCAAATTCTTCCACCATGCTTCCTTAACAGTTAATTTAATGTAATAAAAGTGATAAAGGACGCAGTTACTAGAAAAACATTTCAAGTTTGGATATGATTTACACTTAAATTCTTAAACACCCTCTCCTCGTTGTATGCATAGTGCATAACTCTGATAGGTCAGCCTCTCCTGGCCTGGGAAGCTGAAATCACTGCAGGAGGGGGAGGGTGGAGCTAAAGTGACCCAGGTTGTCGCAGGCTTTCAACCACCGCTGGACATTGGCTGGAGTGGAGGAGCACGTCTGGCGGACACAGCAGTAGCAGGCAATGTCGGCCAATGAGAGCTCAGGACCGGCCAGCCAGGGTTCTCGGCCCAGGGAGCTGTTGAGGGCTCGGAGGACGGTGGCACGTTCCTTGGCGCTTCCCTCGGCCAGTTGGAAGAAAGCGGTGTCCACCCAGCTGTCAATCAAGGTGGCGAGGGCAGGGTCACTGGGGTAGGGGCTGAGGAGGCGGAACAGGAAGCGGGCCACGTTGGCCTCGCCTTCGATAGGACACATGTTCTGGACATTGAACTTCATCTGCAGCTTTGGCACTATAGGGCAAAGAAAGGAAGAGTTGGGTCGGTGAGACTCAAAATGTGAGTATACCATGTGACTATTTCCTGATCCATCTCCTATGTAGAGGTTCATGAGAGCATTCGCTGGTCAATTCCACAGGCTTCTTCTGTCCATTACTCACACATCACCTAAAGAACACCTCCCTCTTCCAACACGTACCATCTTTCCAGATGAGGGTGAAGCCCAGCTGGAAGCTCTGGCGGGTGTAGCTGTCGGCGTGTTGCGGGCCGAGGCAGGACAGCAGCGCCGGCGGCACATCGGCCACAGACGAGTGGACGTGGACAGTGGAGAGGACCCGGTAGCGCTGGCACAGCAACCCATGGAGCACCAGCAGGGTGAGAGGAGGCCGGGTTGGGCTGGCGTTTATCACTACGTCTCTGAGTGCACCAAGGTCCTGTTGGAGATACCAGGAGGAAGGGGAAAATGTAATTGTCCTTTCTCAGTATAATGAGTGCAATTCTGCTGAGGTTCTGAAGGGCTGCCATGACCAAGTGTCAGACTGTTTTTCCTTGAGTTCGGTAAGTAAATGCTAAGCAGGATCTCCCTTCTCAAGAAACAATATCCTGGACTATCCTCTTCCTCACCTTTCCCAGAAGCGAGTCCAGGTCTGAGGTCCCTCTGAAGGCTGTGGAGGTGGGGCTCTGGGAGAGGCTAGTCACGGTCACGTCCAGGTCAGCATCGGGGGTGGTCACAGTCTTGGCCAGGCCCTCCACGGCAGCCTTTAGCTCGTAGAGCCTGCGCATGATCTCATCTTGACGCAGCTCCAGGGCTGCCACGGCTGGGTCTAACTCACCGTTCTACAGAGGAAGGGATACAATGAGGGAGGGCAGGTTCATGTGGTCGACACGGGTCCTTTACCACATCTGTGCATAAGTCACAAAACAAGCTAGCAGTATTAATCAACTGTCCATTTTTCTAATTGAATCTGTGATAGGCTTTTCTATCATTGGCATTTTTCATAATTACACATTAGTACGCCTACTTTCTAACAGCAAGTCGAGCTATTCCACGTCCACACACAACCTAAAATAGTAGTACAATGTTGCAGCTACACTGCTAGTCTAGCTGTCTCATGCTAGTTAGCTCTTGTTAGTTGCGGCTTTCGGAGATAACAGCCTTGGTCTATGAATTATTAGCTAATTAACCGAACCATCACGGCAGTCCCCCTTTATCGCTTGAACTCCAGTATTGTACACATGACATTGCATCATCCCAAACGGTTAAATTAGCAAGGGTTTCGAGAATGTCGAATATGAAACCAACTTCACCTCGGTGCTATCAACTGGGCTTAAAGGTCCAGCTAGCTAGCGAACGTTTTATTGTATTAGTGGAATAAGTAGTGAATACAGTGCCAGCATTGTTATGATAAGTTAAGAATGAATGTATTTTAAATGTTTTAGTCCAGTTAACTTACTAGCTAGCTAGCCATCTACGTCCAAATGAAATTAAGTTACCTGAAGCGCATGTTCGGAGCAGCTGCTTGCTTGAGCGTGGACATTCGGTAACTTGTACATGCACGTTGGCAAATCAATCTTTATTTCACTCCCATTGATGGGCTTTACCTGGTACATTGGCATGATGTTGGTGTATAATGTGCACAACGAAAAACAATTTTACGACAAAATCCCAGCGACAGCCGACTTCTTGACGAACTAATTTCGTCGAACCACGGCGGCTAGGTACTGTACATGTGTTTCATGAAAAAGTCAGCCTCAACAAGGAAGCGAACTTCCGATTAGTTGCTTCCAAATGTTTCAAAAGAAAGGTCAACAAATAATATGTAGGCCTACTTTTTTGTAAGCTATTCTTTCCCACCTTTCTAAAAGACAGCAGACTGAAAGACAAACTTACAAAACCATTAAATACTATTAAGGATAAATAGGCTAATCATTCCCATATAGTGCTCAACCTTTACAAAGATATATGCAGTATATTCTGCAAACATATGTAATGTGGGTACAATTTAAAATTGATACAAATTGCTAGGAAGACCTTTTAGTCTCAAATAATTAATCTGGCTGAACACACTCTTGAGCCCATTAAGCACGGGGTTAAATGCATTCAGTACGGGGAGATAATTATTAGTTTTTTTGCCACATTGGTATCAGAATTATTTACCTTAAGCCTCCATTTGATATTTCAAATCAAATTTTATTTCTACAGCCCTGTTTGTACTAAGGTTGAGAGTAACGTTAATTCAGGAAGGTAAGGCAATCAAAACACCTAACATCCCAATAGGTGTAATAGTGGTTAGATTAGGTGTGTTCGACTTCATGCAGCGCCGGCGGCGTCGACAGCCGGCTGCAGCTGGCTGACTTGAAGCAGTGAATTCCATTGGCTGCTTCAAGTCAGCCGGCTGCAGCTGAGTTGGCTGTTGGTGCCGCCGGTAGGGGAGTGGGATTCTGCGGGGGAGTGCGAATTCGGTCCAACACCGGCGCACACAATCGAATACACCTATCTATTGGAAGTCAGACCACGCTCTTATTTTGAAGACGAGTTCTCAAAGCCGGAAATGCTTTTTCTTTTTTTGCGTTTTACTCTCCGCTTGCCTGAACCATCTTTCTATCAAATAACTCATAACTTATATTGACAAGAAGTGACAGCCAATAGAACGCTCCATTGCAACACTATGTAAACAAAAAAACAGCCACTGTCCAAAAGTAGCAATTATAGGATAACAGACACAGCATCATGTTCTATAAAATCATCATGTTTGTAGTGTGATCCAGGGGATTAAAACATACAAAATATATTTCAGACCTAGTTGAGTTAGTAACTAATAATAGTAGTAAATGTGTAAAGTTGCATAACATGGAAATACTCAATAAAGCAAGAAAAAACTACCTCAAATGTGCATTTAATGATTGGATTCAGTTGTGGAAGGCTATAGCCTACAAGACAATACAGCATTTACTGTAGGTGTACTAAGTGAACAAAATTTACTGATGGCCTAATTTAAGAAATTTTCTATTGTGCTTCTGATTTGGCTGTGAGATTTTGGGTGCACAAGATATGATGGATTCTGATCCGTATAAAGAGTCTAACCATGTAGATGAGTGACTTTTTGCACTTCTCAGTGTCACACACTATTCCCCTGCAATCACTCACAATCACCATGCTACTGGTAAATAGCTTCCTATACCCATCCCAACTGTGTGGATAACTGAGCTGATGTTTTTTGGAAGTTAGACTCCAAATATGTCTAAATCCACCAGTGCCATGCTGGGCACTTTAAGGCCCTTCTCTCCTAAGTTGAGGTCAGCATACTGTTTGTCCTTGAGGAATGCATACTGTGAATCAGCAGGGATATCTGTGCTCAAGATTTTACACTCCTTACTGGGACCATCTTCACTGTCTGCGAATTTCCCCACAACCTTACTGGCCATATACCCAGCTATGCACCTTCCTGCCAAAGCAAATTCCTGGTCTGTGCAAACTTTCATGGCGAATAAAACCCATTCTGATTCTGATGTAACTGTATCTGAAGTACACTTCCATCATGGTCAAAGGCAGATGCTGCTGAAACTGGTGGCCTCATCTCACTCAGCAGGTCCAGGGCATGTTTTGGTAGGACACCCTCAGGGATGTTGACATCAGACTCCAGCACAGCAACACTGTTCTGGAAATACAAAATACATACAAATATTAATGTAAATCTGAATCAACATGCACCAATGCTAAAATGTTCTATATTTCATAATTACCATTTGTTAGGCTAGGACCTGCAGTTCCTAGAAGGAATTAAGTTTACTAACTAAAAAACAGCAGGTTCCTAAGAAAAGAATGTAGGCCTACCCTTACAAATTAAACTTGAAGTATACTTCTTTTTTTGTAAGTATAAAAAGTATACTATTATCATGGTACCTAAAGTATATTAGCAGTGTACGTTTTTATATACTATTTTTGTACTAAGTAAACTGAATTGGCCCACTTTTTAGGTCATTTAGTACACTTATAGTGTATTTGAAGTTTATACTGTAAAGTAGCCTGTGTAGTGCACTTTTCAGTATACTTCCTAAAGTAGTTCAAAATATACTTCGGAATACTTTAAAGTGCACGTTCAATTAATGTAAGTACTTCAAGAAGTAAACGTATAAATGTCCATTTACTATGATTTACTAAAATATTTGTAAGCTTAGGGGCCCCTCCAACACCACCAATCTTGCATCACTTGACGAGAACAGGGGCCCTCCCCAAGTGACACTTATTAATAGCTGTAAGAAGCTAATTCCTGCATATGGTCTAATGTTTGTTAAATCCAGCTCTTCTTATCAAACGTAACAGTCATTTAACTCATGGTTACAATGGTAAACCAGCACAACAATGACAATTACCATGCAACAAAACACCACATTCTAAGCAGACACAATAAAAAAACGAAGTTCAAGAATTTACATTTGTATTTCGAACAAACAGCAAATTTATAAGCAAATTTTAACACTATTTACCGCCTTGCATCATGGGAATTGACCAGCCAATGAGCCACGCTATCTTCATTTTTTCACAGTTATTTCATTCTTCAGTCAGTTTGACAGTATAACCTGTCAGAGCCGGAACTCGAACTTGGATTTCCAGTGTGAGGGTTCCACTCACACTTCTTGAGCCACTGGAGGAGGGTGAACCCAAAAGTGAGACGCACACAGTACTGGAGAGGCTGAAGGTTTTAATTGGCTCAGCAAAAGTAAGAATAACAAAAAGTAGCACTCCAACCAAAACAGAACTTGCATAGGCAACCGGCATCAGAAAAACCTAAACAACAAGCAAGGTAGGCATGAGACAGAGTCCCCTAAATACACGTAACAGAACGAGGCCCAGGTGAACCTAATAACACAAATCAGAGCTGAGCAGGCCGGGCATGAGGACCTCTAGTGGCCAAAACACAAAAAACAAGCAATACACTGACAATAACCTTCAAATGCATAATGCAACCCTTCTGTCTGCTTCTTTCTCAAGTAGTTTTTTTGTTTTTTTCCATTAATACTCCAATTGATAATTATTAGTGTAAGATTATAGGGCTTCAAAATGTTTTGGCCGTAATTAAGGTTACAGCTTCAGTAACAAAAAAGATTCAATGTGCAATGCATAATATATTTTCCTAGACATGAATAATTAGAATATACAAGATGGATCTAAAACATTTAACTTGTAATGTACTTTAAAAGTATTTTGACTGTTTTTGCTGTATAATAAAAGAAAACGTAGCCTACATCCTACTCCAGAAGAAATGTATACCATTTTTTGTTTCTAAGTATACTTCTTATAAGTATATCAAAAGTGAACTATTTTCTAAGTATACTTCTTATAAATATATCAAAAGTGAACTATTTTCAAAGCATACTTAAAAGTATATCAAAAGTGAACTATTTTCTAAGTATACTTCTTAAAAGTATATCAAAAGTGAACTATTTTCTAAGCATACTTCTTAAAAGTATGTCAAAAGTGAACTAAAAGTGTACTATCCATTTTTTAGTACACTTATAGTATACTTTAATAGACTTTTATTTTGTAAGGGTACCTGGCTGGCAGGGTCTTTGGGAAAACGATGAAAGGCCAGATTTGTACTGTCACACTGATAATTTTTGCAGTGGATTGCCGAACACTGCGTTATTTTATTCCACTTGGACTTCTTTGTCATTCTGTCTGTTTCTAACTGTTATCTGTGCTGTTGCCCAGTAACTCCAGTTGGAGAGGCAGTTAGAACCGAAACTGTACTGTACTGTAGCTAGTGGTACGTGCCAGTGGAGCGAGTGGTACGTGACAGTGGCTAGTGGTACATGCCAGTGGAGCGAGTGGTACGTGACAGTAGCTAGTGGTACATGCCAGTGCCTCCACTGGCACGTGACAGTGGCTAGTGGTACGTGCCATATGGGGCGTGATTAGTGCCCTCACACACTCGGACAACATACACTGCGTACTAGCTTTGCCCACAATGTGCGTGTCGTCTCAGCCTTTTTATCATTGGTTCTCAATGGGGGTGATGGCGGCGACGTGGCGACGTAGTACGTGAGGGAACTTTGATAGCGGCGACGTATATGGCGACGTTATCTTTGTAAACGTTACATTAGTGCGTGTGACGTGTATGGCGTGCGGAGAGGGACATTCCTAGGCTTACCAGTACGGGGCGTGATTAGTGCCCTCACACTCCAGAACAACATACAACCGTCGCTACGCCTGACAATCACGGACGCCGCTACGCCAAGCGTCTGACAATCACGGACGCCGCTACGCCAAGCGTCTGACAATCACGGACCCCGCTACGCCAAGCGTCTGCAATCACGGACGCCGCTACGCCAAGCGTCTGAAATCACGGACGCCGCTATGCCAAGCGTCTGACATTATGTGGATAGCTAGGAAGATAAGCAGCTAGCTCACCATTATGCCATATCGGTATTATCATCTCGTGAGACCGGAAGTGACCATGTGAGGCGATCCTTCGATTAAAGTCAAGTTTTTTTAACATCTGTTGTCAATTTTGTCAATTATAAGTTGTAACTAACAAAGAAGTTTCACACATTCGTTTTTACTTTGTAACTATAGTTTTAAAAGCCTTCAGCAAACTGTGCAACTGGCTGGCTAGGCAGGCTAGCTGTCATTGGTTTTTGCCTTTCCTCACATCCCAGTCCCCAATCGAAGTTGTCAGTTGGCCTGTGTTATCGAATATGATAGTTTGGAGAAAAGTACAAATGTGTATCGATATATCCTTCTCAATTACACTAAATTGTTGGTTTACTTGCTGTGCCAACTAGCACTAAACCCCATATTTGTATGTCACTTTGTATAAAAGTGTCTGCTAATATCAATGAATACAATGTCTAAGAGTCTTATGACTCATGAATTTTCCATTAAAATATAACCATTCTATGAATGTACA
Organism: Osmerus eperlanus; assembly: GCF_963692335.1. NCBI lineage: Eukaryota > Metazoa > Chordata > Actinopteri > Osmeriformes > Osmeridae > Osmerus > Osmerus eperlanus. The sequence goes on from NC_085019.1 coordinate 9,410,198, forward strand.
TCTATACCTCCTGGGGACCCAGACCAGATCAAGACCCATCTAACACGGCACACAATACCCAAACCCAAATATTCTAATTCATGTAATTCTTCAATATTGAATCAAACAACTATAAGCACTCCTGACTTGTTTCAGTTTTTTGTATTCCAATAATGATGCCTACACATTTAAGTAATTGTAGGCCTATAAATGCTATTATTGTATGTTCTAAAAGTAACAACAAATAAATCAACAATAACAATTGTTAATAACAATAATAGTCTGATTTTAACCTTTTTATATTTAGCTGAGACATCTTTAACCTCTCCCTCAGCCTGTCTGTACTCCCCACTTGCTTCAAGAGGACCACCATCGTCCCTGTGCCCAAAAACACCAAGGTCACCTGCATGAACGACTATCGCCCGATATCACTGACCTCTGTCATCATGAAGTGCTTCAAGCGGCTAGTCAAAACATTAATTTGCTCATCGCTGTTTCCCCACCCTGGACCCTGTGCAGTTTGTATACCGGTCCAACAGGTCTACAGACGATGCCATCACCCTGACTATGCACACCGCTCTCTCCCACCTGGACAAAGGAATATGTATGTGAGGATGCTGTTCATTGACTACAGCTCAGCATTCAATACCATCATCCCCTCCATACTTGTCTCCAAGCTTGTGGACCTGGGACTAAGCACCTCCCTTTGCAAGTGGATCTTCAACTTCCTGACGGGGAGACCACAGGTGGTGAGAATCAGTGACCGCACCTCATCCACACTGATCACTAACACAGGCACCCTCCAGGGCTGTGTGTTCAGCTCTCTCCTGCACTCCTTGCAACGCACAGTTCCAACCTCCTTGTTAAGTTTGCTGACGACACAACCATTGTGGGCCTCATCTCTGACAGTGACGAGTCAGCCTACAGAGAGGAGGTTGATACCCTGACATCATGGTGCCAGGACAATAACTTCTCAATGTCAGCAAGACTAAGGAGATTATTGTGGATTATAGAAGGCGGCAGGAGGAGGAGCTTGCTGCTTCAGGTCAGCTGCAAGCAGGTCAGCTGCTTCAGGTTCCTCGGGGTGAACATCAGCAATGATCTCACCTGGTCTGCTCACACGGTAGTTAAAGCTGCCCGGAAACACCTGTTCTTCCTGAGGATACTGAAGAAGTTTGGCATGGACTGAGTCATCCTCATCCTCACTAACTTTTAGATTTAGTCATTTAGCAGACGCTCTTATCCAGAGAACCAGATTCAGATGCACAATAGAGAGTATACTGACTGGTTGCATCACAGTGTGGTATGGGATCTGCACAGACAGGGACCACAAGGTTGTACGTAGTGTGGTCAGGTCTGCTGAGTTAATCATCGGCAGGAAGCTCCAAGCCCTACAGGACACCTACCACACACGATGCCTCAGGAAAGCTGGCTGGATTCGAAGACACTGTTACCACCCATCCTTCAGTCTTTTTACCCCGCTGCTTTCTGGCGGGCAATACTGAAGCATTCGGTCTCGCACACGCAGACTGGAGAATAGTTTCTTTCCAAGGGCCATCAGGCTTCTGAATGGACATATTCTCACCACTTTCTTACTAACCACTTTACACACTGTCACTTTCAGCTACTGGTTGTACTATCAGCAATATTGCACTAATTGTTACAGAATCAGAATCAGAATGGGATTTATTCGCCATGAAAGTTTGCACAGACAAGGAATTTGCTTTGGCAGGAAGGTGCATACAATAAACATATACCTAAAATTTTAATATGTGGACTATCTATACTAAGGGTACATAAACTAGCAGTACCCCACTTGTCTTTAGGTTAGTATAGGTTTATACGGTTAATATAGGTTAATATTTGTGTATTACAGGTTTAGTATACTGTATTGTATATTATTTTGTATATTTAGGAGTTTTTATTTTCTTATCATAGATGTAATCTATGTTCAGAGTACTTATATGTTATGCCAGGTTGCTTTGTCTTGTCCTAAGAATTTCAGTGCCCAGTCTGACCTTGTGTTGTTCTGTGCATCTGACAATAAAAGGCTTGAACTGGAACTCAGCCAACAATCAGACTAAATGGTAGAACAGTGGTGAAAACCAATCCTCCTGTGGACACAAAACAAGTTAAAATACATGAAATGGTATTACATTTTAAAACCAGCACATACAACTCATATTCACCTCTTCTTTGTCAGGGACACATAAAAAGGCTCTCTCTTGATAGTGACTTAGGACTCCAGCAAATAATATTGTCCAAACATTGAAAGCAGGCACAAGGACAAGTAACTTTAAATGCAAAAACATAGTTTATTATCAAAATAGTAAGATAATCAATACATTATGACAATGTAACAAAATCAATACAGAAACAAACGCTACCTTCAGAGCAAACAATAACAAAGGTATTTTAAATGCAAACTAGAGAGGGTACAATTTCTGGGGAAATTGTAGGGTGTGCTTGCTTGCGTTGGTTGCACAGAGGTCCGTTTTTGAATGACATTTTTACAACTGATATTTCTGTATATTTTATATAAAAATGCATACTTATTATTTATAAAGATGACATAGATTTAAAAGCATTTTTTTTTTTGCTGCTCATTTACAACTGAAAATACGAGTGAAGTGTAGAATGAAATAGATGTCTTCTCATTTCCCCTGCAAGAGGCAGCCTCATCGTTGAAACAAAACGAATAAATTGGGCAGACCGGTGTAAAAATTTACCTAATCTCTATGAGTTAAACGTCATTTTAAGTTTTTCCCTTCTCATGATATTTTCAGGCATTTAGCCTACTCATTGCATTCATTCATTAATAAAGAACCCCCTTTGAAGATTATTCTACGACGTTACCCGGCAGTAGAAGATGGAATCGCGATTCAAACAGTACCATCTGCTAACTGAAAATATGCCCCCCAAAACGTAAATAAGCTTGACATTTATTTAGTGGAAAATCGCTCATTCATAAAAAGCTCACTGGTAGCGATCATTGTCAGTAACAACGCAAAATGCGATATAGCCCTGTGTGGAGAAGCTGCCCGGTAAATTGTACTACTACGGTACAGTACTAGACTACTGCTGTGTTCGTCTTGGTAGCGATTGCGTTGGTTGAATTGGATTTAACGTTCCGTTGTACGGTTTAAGCTGAAATTAATTCTTTTCATGAACAGATTGACAAAGTTTAGGCTGTAGCAATGAAGTTCAGGTTAGTAGTTAGATAGACTTTTGATTTAAGTAAGGGGAGTGCCGAACATGTTCTGTCGCCGTTTGACTTCCTAAACAGCTGTGTACTGTAGATGTTTTTGTCGTGTGTCTCGCGTAGGCTACAGCGTTGCAGTGATACACTGGATTGAAACCACAGGTAATGATAATTTCACCCACAAATCGTTTACTTGTAATCTAATGTCATAATAAATCCTACAACGAAAATGTATATGTGAGGAATGTTTATTTTAACGATTGAAAACAGATACATCATAGACCACTGTAGTATGTGTTGCCCGGGCAACAGAGGCTAATGTCATGATGCTAATATTTCAGTGAAATAGTAGACTACCGTTTCCGAAAGTAGATGTGGGCTTACTTCCTTAATAATATCAGCTAATATTGTACATTACACATCACAATTGTGTGTCATATCACAAAGTAAAATGAGTAAATAGTTATCACCCTGGCCTCTTTGCTTGTGGCGTTCCTGCAGCTGCCTTGCAGTAAAGCTATAGTTAGCCTAGCTATCCCCCAAGTTAACAGATGCGAAACGAATGTTCTGCTACAGGTAGTCACGCGTGTTTTCGTGACGTTAGTGACGTAATGACGTTAGTAACGTCAGTGACTGTGGCTAGCAAATTAGCCACCGTTAGCTTCACTTTTCGCCACAAAAACTTAACTTAAGCCCAAACCATGCAACGGAACGTAAATTCCAATAGAAGCAACGCAATCGCTACCAAGACGAACCTTTTGACACCGCCGTTGTGTATGTAGGCCAAATATTGACTGAGTTTTAGGGGGGCGAAAATAAACAATAAATAAATAATAATATATATGTGAGAGAACAAAGGTTGTGCTCTCGCCGAAGGCTTGAGCACACCCAATAATATATATGTGAGAGAACAAAGGTTGTGCTCTCGCCGAAGGCTTGAGCACACCCAATAAACATAGCGCACCTAACCTGAGCAAGTATAGGAGGCTAATCAAACTCAGTGATTGGTTTAGCTTCTCCTTTTGTAAACCCATCCTGCATACTAAAATAGCGACGCCGGCTATATGAAGAAACAATTGCCTGACACATACAAATTCAAGTGGACCATCACCGGTACTTGGCTGCAGTAAGCCAAATATTCCTTTGCAAGACAAGAGAATATGTAAACACATTTTGGGCCTCTGCACGACAAAACTCTAGGCTATCAAACCAGCAAATATACATTTTACAACACTGAAAACATTACTAGAATCATGTGATGCATAAAATACGAAATTGATACCAAACATGACATGAAAACTTGCTTCAAACTATATTTACACACAACACAATTTTCAGACACATAATGTCAGACGCCTTCCATATTCTATAGCAATGATAGACGCTGGCCGATTATGGAAGCAAATCGTTACCAAAATTCAAATGCAAATGCATTTCCAGAAATGCATTTGCATTTTAAGAATGTGGCTGCATTATTTGACTCATAAATGAAATTAGTAATCAATCATCCTATTTGCATTTTAATTTTCTTCTTCAAGAGTGCTCAATCTTTCACTTAATTAAAATTAAAAAGAAATAGACATTTGAGATTTAATTTTCAAAACATGCCCCAGCAAATAGATACCAAAATTCAATTTGAAATGTAAAATTTGAAAATTAAAATGCATTTCCAGAAATGCATTTTCATTTTAAGAACGTGGCTGCAAAATCGTGACCACAATTCAAATTCAAATGCATTTCCAGGAATGCATTTTCATTTTCAAGAACGTGGCTGCAAAATCGTGACCACAATTCAAATTCAAATGCATTTCCAGAAATGCATTTTCATTTTAAGAACGTGGCTGTAAAATCCTGACCACAATTCAAATTCAAATGCATTTGCAGAAATGCAAAATGAACGAAAAAGCATTCTGAGCGGCGCAGCAGAGTGACGTAAGTAGCCGCTCTTCTTCAGCTCCCTGCTGACCGAGCTACCCATCTACCCATACCCATGGTCTGAACCGAAAGAAAGAAGGCCGGTAAAGGTAGTCGTCCTATCCGGTGAAAGTGGAAGCGCATCATTGAGTTCCAGATGTTAATGTGAACAATTAAATGCAGGGCCGTAATCATAATATATATTGGGGAGGGACACACCCCCCCCCCCCCCCCCCAATATTCAAATCTGGTCAAAATGTCCCCCCCAATATATTGATATAAAAATATAAATGTGCTCCGCTACGACAGGCAACCACGCACGCTGTCCGAAATTATCATAAAAAATGTAATTCGTCCCCCCCAAAGTTGACTCCATGGCTACGACCTTGATTAAATGTATTAATGAGGATACATTTGAATCATAACAGATGCATATACCTTTATGAAATTCTGGTATGTGGAAAATGCTATCAATGCTATTAATTTTATAGATGACTAACACTGGGATGTTGGCCCTAAGATTACTAACTCAACATTACCCAGTAGAGGGCCCTGTAGTACCAGATGTTTCTACCTGAATCCCATCTTTTTAAGAGAAATGCAACAGTTTGCTGACTATCACAATTAGGCCACAATAAGGATAGTATGGAATGTAATGGATGCAGGAATAGTGGGATAAAAAATTTCAGACTCGTTTCTGGTCTAGACACCGTATTTAGAAGCAGAATGCTAAAGAGGGGGTCAAACTGGTGTGTTGGTTTGGTAACAAGAATCTATCGTTTGGCAGTACCGCTTTGAAAATGAGTGTCAGTGTATGTGAGAGCGTGTCGTGTTCCATGTGTGTGTTTGTGTGTGTGGGCGCATACCTCTTTAGAGAGGCTCAGTTAATGGAGGATGAAGTCTCCTGTCTACAAGGACGACCTCAATGACACTTACATAGCTAAGACCATTTGGTCCTGTGCTTGGAACTGTGCTGTGCTGAAGTTACAGTGTTTCAATGTTTGTTGGCCGTTCTTCTCCAGTTTGTTTTCTATTACTGTTGCTGACTCAAGCTGCCTACTCCCTGCTTCTGTCTCATGTTACCATATAGGAAACAAAATGGACAATTTGACTATCCATGAAACGTGTTTGTCAACTAAAGTTAACACATTGGAAACCTGGAGACCATCCACTACCAGTAAATTTCATATCTAAAGTATTGAATTAATTTGATCATAAGAGATCTTTTGATTCATTTCAACCTGGCAATCCGATCTCAACCCACTTACTGGACACAATCCAAAGAGCATGTGGGTCAGCCATGTCACATCCTGTTCACCTTCATACAATCAGCTCACTGTCAGGGTCCTCGCTGAATAGGGATACGCTGCTCTCATGTCCTCTGTACATCCACTTCACACACACAGACACGTGCACTCACACACATAGCCAAAAACACGAAGGCGGTGGAGAGAGAGATTTAATTAAAACGCACAATTGAGTTTGGTGTTCCGACAGCTTGTTAGCCCTGAATTATTCACTGGTCGCTGAGGTCCTGAGAGCAGAGTAAAGGGGCCCTGGGCCCCCAGGAGCTTTGCTGAGGTAATGGACAGATCTGATGGCCACAGTCGGACTGGGGCCTCGAAAACTGAGCCTGGCAGGCTGAAACCTGACAGTGTGCAACAGTTCTCTAAATCATGTAGAAACAAGGGCGGAGAGGGAAATGGACCCCAAGAGACTGCCGCAGGATTGTGAGTGTATGTATTTGTGTGTGTGTGTGTTGAGAGTAAAGAGAGAGAGGGAGAAAGAGGGGGATAGAGAGAAGGAGAGAAAGGGAGACTTAACAAGGCTCAATGGGTGCAAGTGGCAAGGACTGTTTTGTTTTTAGTTGAATATGGATACGATTTTGGATATCACATCAAAACTGGTTTAGTCTCACATACAGTACAAAGCTTCAATCTGTATAATTGACTACATTAAAATGTAGTCTTCATTTTCTTATAACGTTTGCAATCTTTGGTGTTACTAACGTAAACATGAATGACTAAATGAAAAATGAAATGAAATGAAAATGAAACAGTTACTATATGAGCACCATCACTCTTGTGTCACACCAGGTAGACACAGAAACATTGTTCCAGTTCATTATACTTTATTTAATGTGTTAACTGTACTTGTTGTCATCAGTCATACTCTGCTGCACCAGACACATATTATTGTCCTCTTGTCACACTCATAACAAACCATCGCTCCTTTATCTAACCAGTCCAAACGAGGATAGGACGCTCTCTTATCTGATGGTCTATCATTTGGAAAGGTCTAAAAAGTGCCTGTCAGCCTCCTCGTCAGAGCAATTCTTTGACTTATTTGAATAATGCATCTGTTTTAGACAGCAGCATCTGCTCTCTGCTTACTGACGCATATGTCCCAGACTGTACATGCAAACACCAGTCACTCAGAGGTAAAATACAGCACAATCCCTTCAAAGTAAATCTATGGAAACCTTATCCATATCAATATACAATCAATTAGGCATTACCCTGAACTTGCAGAACTTGGCATTGTTTAACCATTCTGAGAACTGCAAGAAGGCTATACAGGAATTTAGACACCTTTCTCTCATCAATATAAATGGCCATTGATATGTATACCATTCATTGAGAAAGGAGGGAAGCAGAGCAGCCTTGCATCATAACAAAGAGCTGGGGGATAATGCAGCATGTGTGAGAACAGAGACAGGGCTGTCAGCCCCTGCATTATGGATTGTTTTCCTGCACGAAAGCTTACTTGGCCCATTCAGTCTTCCCAAACGCATTCGGTCAAAACTTTTATGACGTCCTCCTGTGTTCTGACTATCAGGTGACGGAAAAGAGGCAGAAGACAGCGTGACTCTAGTCAGAAACCAACACAGGGATGAAAACACAAATAGAACAGCAGTTTTTTTTTCATGACATCCTACAGACTCCAAATCTGAAACTTGAGCGACCACCCTACTTCTCCTATAGCCTACATCTTCCCCTCCACATCCCTTCTCCACCCCAAACACATCAATTTGTTATCAGCAGAGGATGGGGTGCACATTAAAGTTTCAGACAGACTTAATAGGTAAGGTGAGCCTGACACTCCTTCTTAGTTTTTTGGTGACAATGAAGGCTTGGCATCAATTATTGAACCGCAAAGTGTGAGAGAGAAAGAGAGACAGCGAACAAGAGAAAAATTGAAAGATGGGGGTGGAGAGTGGGGGGCGGGGGAGTGGTGTAGTATGGTGTAGTCCTACCACATTTTGTCAAGATGACTTGCGGCCCTGTGGGATGAGACTCAACTGACAAATACGATTCTGAAAAAATACATTTTTAGTCTAACATGGCGAGATACCCACAGTCTCTTCCACTGTAATGTGTTTAAACTTTGACATTGACTGGTATGATGGAGATAAAAATACTTGGCTGAACTCACTGGGTAACTAAATCTTGGTATTCTGTGCCAAATCATGGCACGTAGAAACACCAGGGCTAACTCAACAAAGAGCCCCCTGGACTTCTTCCATCTGCTGAGCTTTGGTGTATTACCTTTCCATTCAGATCTCAGCCAATCTGGACATTTCACTGTAGAAATACTAATTTCACTGCCATGTGTCAGTTGTCCTGATCTTGAGGCAAATCCCTTGAGTCCAGCTGCAACAAAGTGCTGCGCTTAGCATTTCTGTGAGACATGGCGACATTTTCAGCCTGTCCACAGCACAAAACCCCCAGTTGACCTAGCCAGTGATGTAATCAGAGATTAAGCCATGGCACAACATTTTCTTAATTTTCCAAGCTTGCGGCCTATTTTTCTGTGACTCAAGACCAGTGTTGGGGGTAAGGCGTTACAAAGTACTGTAATCAGATTACATTTGTCTGTAACGCAGTAATGTAACTTCAGTAAATCGCATTACAGTTACTAATACAAAAATGTCTTGCGTTACTTGCGTTACTTGAATTAGCCTACTGCGATCTGCATATCGGGAGGAGAAAAAAACAACAAATCGTTGATGTTCACAACTTTTCTGTCAGCTTTGTGGTATTAAAAAGCATAAAATAGAGATATGATATGTCCTCATTATAATAAGTATGAGTTGATTTGCCCCCCCCCCCCCCCCCTTAGGCGAACTTTCGCGAGCTTCACCCCCCCCCCCCCCCATCTTGTTTACATAAAGTGTGGCGTGGGTTGTGTTGGTGCTGCTATATGTTTAATATTTGCCAAATTCATTCATTTAGATGGTGGTTAGCTCAAGCTCACCCCAGAAAAGTATCGATAGTGGTATCGATAAAGACTCGGATCGTTAAGCAGTCTCGAAAATGGTATCGATATCGATAAAAATTAACGATCCCTATCCCTACTCAAGACAGACCGGTTTAAAACATCATAATAAACATCCTGACGTTATTGCAGCCATTTTGTCATATCACGTATGTGCAACATAAGGGAAACTGATAAAGACAGTCTAAGTCACGTGTGTCAGATACCTATTATGACTTGTGGACATCCCAAAGACAAAATGCTGATCCACCATAGGAAGAACATAATACAAAGAACATCATTCAACCTTGGTATTTGCAACCGATCTGCTTGCTGACTCTCCCGTTCTCTCCTGTTTGCGCTGCCTCAATCTGAGCACAGCATCGCACGACCACGCCACAGCAGCATCTCTCCACCACACTGCCCTTGGAGCCTGATAATCTGCTCGTCACATTATCTTGTTCTACAGTCCCCCCAGCCGTCAGCGCAGTCCGGTTGGCTCACATTTCCTTCCTGTTTACCAGTCACGGCTGCTGACCCTACCAGGGTCACGGCTCCATTGTGTCCCCTCGGCTTGGGTTACCCACTGGCTTCCCCAGCCTTGTCCCACGCCCCCCCTCCCCACCTCTCCCTACCTCTCCTCCCTACTGCCTGAAAATCTGCCAGCATCCACAGCAACGAGGACTTACGGTCAGCGCTCTAAAGTCTGATAGCTGATTATGGCCATATGGCCTTGTGTGTGCGTGTGCTTGCATGTTTTCGTATTCGCATGTGTGTATGATCTCTGATCCGAGAGAACAGTTACATGGCACAGTCCGATTGTTCAAGTAATTCCTGAAACTCTCTGAGACCATTCGGAGCATAACCTGCTGTGTTCTGGTGATGCAACACTGTCAACCTGCTATGTACCCGTTTTGGTTATTTTAATAAAAACCTGACACCAGAATGCACTGTAAAAACATCTGGCTTTGTACCATTATTGCACTTTAATTAGAGTTCAGTGTAGTGTAATTTCCGTAATATATATTGGGATTAACTATATTTTGTGTACAACAGCTGCTGGACTTGAATGGAGGATGTCATGCAGAGATTGGCGTTGTGACACTGTGTGTCCTCAGAAACAGGCTTTACCCTAGCCATCCTGAACTATTCAGGAAGTACATCAGGGACATTAATTGACTTTAGGGAGGTCATTTCCTCATACAGAATGTTAAACCTTACTACACTCTTTGTTCTGTACCAGGTCTACAAAGTAATATTTTTCAGAATGGGAAGTGAGTTGTTGATGAAATTGTAATACACCATCCAGCAATACAGGTGTACTCACAACACACACAGACAAACACCAATTGTCTTTCAACTACTGGGGAATTCTGATCAAAACTGGCGCCTGTGCTAATCCTTCATGGGACTTCACAGGGTGTGGTCTGTAGTCCTTACAATCCTATAATGACCCGGTTCCTTTTTTTAATATCCAGGTGTCGGAGCAAATACTAAGGTTCTTCCCTTGTAATACAAAGGACTCTGTACTTGAGTGTCTGCTGCTTGCTTGTAATACAGGGGGGGGGGGGGGTGTAGCTGCTCAGAGGTGTAAGGGCTGAAACTGTCAACTGAATAATGTCTGAGTCAGCATCTTTGTTTCCTGCTCACAGCCACCAGTAACTCATCATGTTAAACTTATCATGTGATATTACATGAAACAAATTCTGTAACATTTAGGTTTTATTAATCTTTTTTGTTCCAAATTGGAACTATTGCACTCATGACAAGGTTGTGTCTAGCTTTCAGATGACAAATGGGTAATTAATTAAAAACACCTCTTTCAAAAAGTCCAAAGTCTGAAGTAAAACTCATGCTTCTTTCTTAGGAAAGAAATGTATTAACAGTGGGTCAGACTGTTCTTTGAAAAGCTGTGTCTATGTGTGTCTGGGGTGTTGGAAACAATGTAATGACATGCACACACAGCAGTTTTTACATTTAGCTGAGTGTGTTGTTAAATTGGACAATTGTAATATTGGATATACTTGGATATACTTTTATTTTGTTAATTTTTGTTCTCCCACATTGAGATAAAAGTGAGCATAAATGAAGATGTAGACTACTCAGGGGAATCCGGGTGTGTCTCAAGCTAGCATTCTGCTGGGTGTGCTTTCCTCTCTGTGTCTCACACACTATATAATATACAGTATATCCTCAGGAGTCTCTATCTTCCTGGCCAGATAGCACTAAGGTTCAAGCAGGTTTATTTACAAAGCTGATGTCAGGTGTCACTTGATCTAGCTATGAGGACATTCAGGTGTTCATCAAGGTCACCTTCCCAACCTAACCGTCTAGTTCCAATGCATGTCAGTGAGTTCCCCTATGCTCTCTCTCTTACACTGACGCACACACACACACAGAGATAATACAACACATTCAAGCACAGATACTGTAAGAGTCTGTGATAAATGAATAAGGTGCAGCTTCCTCTCACATTCTCAGAATTGATTCTGATTATTTTGACCTGGAGGTCACTTCCAAAATTTCACCATGTCAGGAATTATGTGTTGGGATTGTTACGCAATGGAAGTCTGAGAAAGATTTACTGTACTCCAGGAAATCTTGTGTAACGGTGTTTTGGCTTGTTTGTCCTGACTGTGGCATTGTTTAAGAACATTATGGTATTCTTGATTGGCTGGGTCAAACATACAGAGAATAACAAGCAGGAGAAATTGAACATGGATTTTATTTTTTTTATTTATTCAGTAATTTAGTTTGAGGTACATTTTGGGCAATGTAGCTACTTAGACAAAAAAAAGGAGAAAAAAAAGAATACATGTTTCTAAGCAGATGGAGTGTGGAAAACTATGTACTAAGTGCTAGTGCTGAAGTAAGATTAGGAGATGGAGGAATGGGGTCCAGTTGTTTAGGACAGGACCATGGCCTGGAACTCTGTAGGACAGAACAACAACACAGTCAAGATATTCCAATGGTAAACAAGACTACATTAGACTACGGCTGATTTGTAATCTGCATTACTACAACCAAATAAGATTCTGAAAACCATCATCAGTTTCTGCTGTATGGTCTAAATCTCATTTGTCTCTGGAATCCTAGAAGCTTGATACCTGAACTATCAACTTTCAAATGATCCAACCACATTCATTGACATCATCACTGCCACCATCCTCATCATCATTATCATCTCCTTCATTTTTGTCTGAGTGGGACTGCATGGTTAGGATACATAGCCCGGTCCAGCCATGTCATTATTACAATAGACACTGAAGGTTGGAGGTAAGTTGGATGCTCTGTGTGATCAATATTCCACTCACCATCTACTCCGATCTTGCCATCACTGTCATCGTCAGCTGCACACAGGAAGGCCTTGGTTTCTTTGTCTGTCAGAACACGAGCCCCAGGAGAGAACCTCTGAAGGAAGAACCTGACACACACACACATACACAATATCATAAGACTCCATGGGAACAATAATCTGTTAGCCCACACGGCTAACAGGTTGATTAGCTCTCCGAAAAGTCTCATGACAAGTGAGTAACCAAGCAAATATTCTGCAGCTCAGTGGTGAAAGACCAAAACTTTCAAACTGACAATGAAATCTGACTTTAATGCCTTGGGCTATTTTGACTCTTCATCCTAGAATGTAGTCTAATATAATACAGTCAAACATTCAGCAAGGGTATTCCCACACATATTTAAAAAGGTTAATGTAATATTATTAACAAAAGACTTGAGGCTCAACTGACCAATGACAACATGTTATGTTGTAGCCTATTAAGCACAATGTTAGCATTCGGAAAATTATATAAGCTATCTTACCTCCTTCTCAGCGACTAGATGAAACTCCACTATTCCACAATCTGTCTACAAAGGTATGTCGTTTTGCTGAATGTAGCTTAGTTTACTCACTTGAGTTCCTCTTCCTCGATAAAGCCACTTGCATCGTTGTCAAGGATGCCGAAAACATTCTTCACATCCTGAGGGCTCTTCTTGCTGAGACCACACAGCTGGAAGAACTTCTTGTGGTTGAAGGAGTCCGGTGCTGTGAAAAGGTAAAGTGAGGAGTCAAAAATGGAGTAGGCTGTTTTTCAAACATGCTCGTGTTTGGGGGTTTCATGAGCAGTAAAGTTATACGGTCTGTGGACCTGCGCGAATGCATCTGCACAGCGAGTAAGAATAGGAATCTTGCTGCAGACTGACACCTTTATTCCATCTATTTTTAAATTCTTGTGTTACAATTTTTTCAGCAGTCTAAGATTGTTTTGTGTTAAGGACTAGGCATTTTGCACAGATGTAAACCTTAGGCCTATCACTAATCACAAAACTAATGAAGAAAGCAATAATGATATTAGTGGAAGATGATACCTTGGCAGTCCTTGAGAGCATTCTCGATTGCATCCGCGGAAAGGATAGATGTGAGAGACATTTTAATCCTGTCAAAGGAACAACCATTGTAAATTATTAACACGTTGTGCTATAGGCAGTGTATACAACAGTAATGCTTGTGATAATACACACACTGAACACGTTGACGGGTAGGATTTGAGATCATATCCTAAAGGCTGTCAGTGTCATTAACGAGTGCTTTAACTTTACGTTACCTGTCTCTGGCATTTGCCAGCATGCCATTCTAACGCTATATTTCCAAAACGATAGTTCTAATCGTAATCTGAAAGCACATTTAGTGAGTAAAATAATACAATTTCTGCTTTCAGAAAATAGATAATAATGAATGTAGCCTACCTATGTTTTACACTCAATTAGCTACATCTGGACAAACTCTCATTAACCCTAAGTAGCCTACACAGCGTGCAGTGTGGGGCTCGGTAGGCTATGCAACACAGACAGCATATCTCGTGTCCTGTATTTTGACATGATGTAAAATAATCCATGTAACTGTCTTAAATGCAGATGTGAACCGAGAGATAGAACATTTAAAATAAGCATGCAAATGAAGCATAGGAAAGAATCCAGCCAACGAAGCAAATGCTATATCAAAGTAATGAAGAAAGGGTCCTGCAGACCTGCAAACTTACCGCTTTGAGGTTCTCGCCCGGCTGGTGTTCAAAAAGAGAAGTAAGGCTGGTGTTCAAAAAGAGAAGTAAGGCTATGTGGTGACTGCTGTCCGTCAAGGTGGATTTATATAGGTCTGATTGTGGTGACAATAGGGATTGCTTGAGTTACCTGTCTTTGTATCAAATTCTAACTGCCCGCCCCTGATCGAATTTCGTACCTAACTAATTAACCTTTACTATTTATAACGCACAAGGAAGATAGGCAGGACTGGGAACATCTATAGCCTAACGCCCTTGTAAATGGCAAATTAAGTAACAAGTGCATTGTTCTACCCAATAATCCCCCCCAATTCAACCCTCCTCCTCTTCCCCTCCCCTCAAATTATAATACAGTAAAAGCGCAAAGTTACAAAATATGCTCTCTCTCTCTCTCTCTCTCTCTCTCTCACACACACACACTCACTCACACATACACACACACACACACACACAGACACTCACCCTGCCCAACCTCCCTACAACAGCAGTCCCAGGAGATGCTTCTTTATCATTTACCTCTTATAAATGCCAGGTTAGGTAAAACTAGAAATTAAGTCAATAAAATATATTATAGGCTACAACTAAAGTGAAAACATGGAAAATGTTAACAGTTACAGTTATTAAACAGTTATTAAAATGTAAATATATTTTTTTGATTTTCCCCTGGACAATGTGAAATCACAATCAGTGATGAGGAAGTCAACTAAGAGAGTATTGAACCGCGCACATCAGCTGCAAGATGGTCCCTGATTGAACCTACTAAATCTTCCACAAAGAATATGTCACATTTGCCCTCATTGAGGCTTCATGCAAACTGCCCAAATTTAATTCCCCATTCTTTTGGTCCGACATGCCTCACACCAGATGGAGTCAGATTATCCGCTCCCAAATCAAATTTAACCCCAGGAGATACACACACGCAAACTCACAAGTGGAGCCCTAGATTATAGACTGTCATGATGTCAATTTGACCTTCTTGTCTCCCACCACATTGCAGATGGACGTAAATATTGAGCTATTTCGTTCTGTCATCCTGCTGATTCAGGTATTCTCTCTTGTCACTGTTTCCCACAGATGATGCTGCATGATGGATAGTCATTTGAGTTCACCAGCAACCTACTATTGCGCCCTTGTTTGAATTAAGGTTGGTTTGGGATGAGAAGCGAACACATCTTGTATTGAGGTCATACTCCTCATACTATAGCGAGGAAATAAGCAATACCCCTGTGGAATCATTATTGTCTATAACGTTTGACAAGTGGTCCATTCAGAACAATACTTATCTTGGCAGTTCCTTACAATGGTATTCAAGTTGTGGAATACAGTAAGGGACATTATGTCTGTAGCCCAGGGTTACTGGGCCTTTAGAGGACATAGTCATACCCCCAAGTGTCTCTGACGCTAATAAATGGGTATGTCAGTGGTGAGGTCACTGAGCAGATCCCTAGGAGAGTGTATACTGGCAGGTCTGAGGGAAAGTTATTACTCACCATTGGTCAAGGACAACGTTGAATGTGCATTCTGTTTGCATGTGTTGAGTGGGTAATGCATGAACATTGAACATACAATATCAACTCTATGTTGTCATCACTTTGCAGAATCACAACTTTTGAAGGGAATTTCTTATGGTCGTTCTCTCCTCTCAGTTCAACCAGACTGTCACCGAAACCGCAATCTGATAAGACGGAAATCCTAGTACACCCCCATAGCCAGCGGGAGACAGACAGACATACAGACATACAGACACAACAATCATGAGCCACCAAGCAACAATTAAATTAAAACCGCAGGCTCAAGTAGGATGCGTGCTCGCGTGGTGCAGACTAAGATAATACCATCTGCATGTAGCGTCCTTTACTTCACAGCATATCAGTGCCAACATATTTGATTAGCCTAAAGATAGTTTCAGGGGAACATTACTTGATCCATGGACACATAGAAACCCGGACAAACGCATAGGACTAATTAAGTTCACTACCTCGCAGTCCTCTTTTCTTGCACGTGTGTTAACACAAACCAGTTATTACTAGGGAACAAATATAAGCTATTTTGGTGGGACCAGTGGTGGCTAACAATATACGTCATTTAAAAATGCATTTTACGCAAGAATAGACGTGTCTTTTCTGTTTCATAATTTAACCAATTATTAATGCAGGCGGTCCTCGTAGGCTGACAGGTCCAGTTCACCTGACCATTGGAAAGCTAAGGGTAAATTGGATTTTCAAACGAGCATCCTGCGACCTATAAGTGTCAAAGTCCGATGCCGACATCTCTCCTTCGGGATAGGGCTCCAGCTTCAATATAGAGAGAAACTCAATAGGCTGTCCCTAGCTATATGTGAAAGAGAGACTGAGGACACCGGATCGAGCGGTGCGGTGCGCCTTACCCATGGGCAGTGATGTCATGCGCCATGCTGATACCACGCCGCTTATACGGTTACGTCGCGATCATTTATTCATTTACATTTGCTAATTTTCTTTACAATCGAAATTATTGGCTGCAACAAGGACCATCACAATGTTCTTAAGGGCAGTGTATTTGCTTTTTCTGGAAAATTCAGCGTTGAATAAAGAGTGTTAAGCTTAATTTATACTTAGGTCGCGGACACCTTTGAAATGGTCGCCGACGAAAAAAAAAAGTGTAGCTCAGGCTGCTGCATTTATACTTCGGCAAACAGTCTCCTGTGCTCAAGGTTCGCGTGACGTAAACACAATCATTTTACCGTTACATTCATTGCTATGGTTACATTGTTAACGCTTTGTAGCCATGGTGATCAATCGGAGAAACTGACCATTTTAATTTTTCACTATG